>NC_092338.1:76504166-76816500 GCF_046630445.1 Rutidosis leptorrhynchoides | reverse complement strand
TCAGAATATGAAATTGAATGAAAATGGTTATTCTGCGATGAACAGATACGTATATCTATAGGTTTGAGCAGTATAGTTAATGATTGCTGAATCAGAATTGAAGAATGTATAGTGTAACATATTAATGTTGTGGTAATTCAAGTCGGTAAGCTACTAGTCCGACACAATCAATAATCTTGAATGGTCCTATATACCTTGGATTTAATTTCCCTCGTTTACCAAATCGAACAACGCCTTTCCAAGGTGCAACATTAAGCATGACCATCTCTCCAATTTCAAATTCTATATCTTTTCTTTTAATGTCGGCGTAGCTCTTTTATCGACTTTGGGCGGTTTTCAACCGTTGTTGAATTTGGATGATCTTTTTGGAAGTTTCTTGTATTATCTCCGGACCCGTAATCTGTCTATCCCCCACTTCACTCCAACAAATCGGAGACCTGCGCTTTCTACCATAAAGTGCTTCAAACGGCGCCATCTCAATGCTTGAATGGTAGCTGTTGTTGTAGGAAAATTCTGCTAACGGTAGATGTCGATCCCAACTATTTCTGAAATCAATAACACATGCTCGTAGCATGTCTTTAAGCATTTGTATCATCCTTTCGCTCTGCCCATCAGTTTGTGGATGATAAGCAGTACTCATGTCTAGACGAGTCCCCAATGCTTGTTGCAATGTCTGCCAAAATCTTGAAACAAATCTGACATCCCTATCTGAGATAATAGAGACTGGTATTCCATGTCTGGAGATAACTTCCTTCAAGTATAATGCCAACTTCTCCATTTTATCATCTTCTCTCATTGGCAGAAAGTGTGCTGACTTGGTAAGACGATCGACTATTACCCAAATTGTATCATAACCACTTGCAGTCCTTGGTAATTTAGTAATGAAATCCTTGGTAATGTTTTCCCATTTCCATTCCGGGATTTCAGGTTATTGAAGTAGACCTGATGGTTTCTGATGTTCAGCTTTGACCTTAGAACACGTCAAACATTCTCCTACGTATTTAGCAATATCGGCTTTCATACCCGGCCACCAAAAGTGTTTCTTGAGATCTTTGTACATCTTCCCCGCTCCGGGATGTATTGAATATCTGGTTTTATGTGCTTCCTTAAGTACCTTTTCTCCCACATCTCCAAACTTTGGTACCCAAATTCTTTCAGCCCTATACCGGGTTCCGTCTTTCTCATGCGTCGTATAATTCTGCTCGTGAATCTTCAATTGTCTAGACACATAAGCAATTACGTTTGTTCGTTGCATTAATACACAATCGAGACCTTGCTTTGAGGCATCACAATATATCACAAAATCATCATTCCCTTCATGTAATGACAATATAGGTTCCGTAGTTAACTTTTTCTTCAATAATTGAAACGCTTTCTCTTGTTCATCCTTCCATTCAAATTTCTTCAATTTATACGTTAATGCAGTCAAGGGTTTTGCTATTTTGGAAAAATCTAGGATGAATCTCCTGTAATAACCAGCCAGTCCTAAAAATTGGCGTATATGCTTCGGAGTTATTGGGGTTTCCCACTTTTCAACGGTTTCAATCTTTGCCGGATCCACTTGAATACCTTCTTTGTTCACTATGTGACCGAGGAATTGAACTTTTTCCAACCAAATGCACACTTTGAAAACTTAGCGTACAGTTTTTATTTCCTCAACAACTCTAGCACTTTTCTCAAATGTTCTTCGTGCTCTTGATCATTCTTTGAGTAAATAAGTATGTCATCGATGAAAACAATGACAAACTTGTCAAGGTATGGTCTAGACACTCGGTTCATGAGGTCCATGAACACAGCTGGTGCGTTACTCAACCCAAATGGCATAACCATAAACTCGTAATGACCGTAACGCGTCCTGAAAGCAGTCTTCGGAATATCATCCTCCTTCACCCGCATTTGATGATACCCGGAATGTAAATCGATCTTCGAATAAACTGACGAGCCTTGTAGTTGATCAAATAAGTCGTCGATTCTCGGTAGTGGGTAACGATTCTTGATGGTAAGTTTGTTCAACTCTTGGTAGTAAATACACAACCTGAATGTACCATCCTTCTTTTTGACAAACAAAATAGGAGCTCCCCATGGTGATGTACTTGGTCGTATAAAACCACGCTCTAAAAGTTCTTGTAATTGGCTTTGGAGTTCCTTCATTTCGCTGGGTGCAAGTCTGTATGGAGCACGAGCTATTGGTGCAGCTCCTGGTATGAGATCTATGTGAAATTCAACAGATCGGTGTGGAGGCAGTCCCGGTAATTCTTTCGGAAATACATCGGGAAATTCTTTTGCGACGGGAACATCATTGATGTTCTTTTCTTCGGTTTGTACTTTCTCGACATGTGCTAGAACAGCATAGCAACCTTTTCTTATTAGTTTTTGCGCCTTTAAATTACTAATAAGATTTAGCTTCGCATTGCTCTTTTCTCCGTACACCATTAAGGGATTTCCTTTTTCTCGTACAATGCGAATTGCATTTTTGTAACATATGATTTCTGCTCTCTCCTTTTTCAACCAATCCATACCTATTATCACATCAAAACTCCCTAACTCTACTGGTATCAAATCAATCTTAAATGTTTCGCTAACCAAATTAATTTCTCGATTCTGACATATATTATCTGCTGAATTAATTTACCGTTTGCTAATTTGAGTAAAAATTTGTTATCCAAAGGCGTCAGTGGACAACTTAGTTTAGCACAAAAATTCTCTACTCATATAGCTTCTATCCGCACTCGAATCAAATAAAACATAAACAGATTTATCGTCAATAAGAAACGTACCCGTAACAAGCTCCGGGTCTTCCTGTGCTTCTACCGCATTAATATTGAAAACTCTTCCACGGCCCTGCCCATTTGTATTCCCCTGATTCGGGCAATTTCTAATAATGTGGCCCGATTTTCCACATTTATAACAAACAGCGTTGGTATCACTTGCTCCGACAATATTCATTTTGGCATTACTTGTTTCGACATTATTTGTTCCTTTAGTTCTGTTAAACTTTGTTCCGTAGACCTCACACTTTGTCGCGCTATGACCATTTCTTTTACACCTGTTGCAAAATGTCGTGCAAACCCCTGATGATTTTCTTCACACCTATGACATGGCTGTTTTTGGTTTTTGTTGCCGTTGTTGTTATTGAGGTTGTTGTTGGGGTTGTTATTGTTGTTGAAACGGTTGTTGTAGTTATTGTTGTTGTTGGGATGTTTGTTGTAGTTATTGTTAGGATTGCGGTTATTGTTGCGATTGTTGTTGCGGTTGTTGGGATAGTTGTTGCGATTGTGGTTGTAATTGTTGTTGTTGTTGTACTGGTGACTCTTATCACCGTTTTCCTCCCACTTCCTCTTGAGTTGTTTCGTGTTGGCTTCTTCGGCCGCCTGCTCTTTAATTCTTCCCTCAATCTGATTTATGAGTTTATGAGCCATTCGACTTGCCTTCTGTATAGAAGTGGGCTCGTGTGAACTCACATCTTCTTGAATCCTTACTGGTAACCCTTTTACAAATGCGTATCTTCTCTTCTTCATTTTCGAATGCTTCTGGACACAATAGACACAACTCTGTGAATCGTCGTTCATATGTAGTAACGTCGAACCCTTGTGTTCGTAACTCTCTAAGTTCTGCCTTGAGTTTATTAACTTCGTTTCTAGGACGGTACTGCTCGTTCATCAATTGCTTGAATGCCGACCACGGTAGTGTGTAAACAGCATTTTGTCCTACCTGTTCAAGATAGGTGTTCCACCACGTTAATGCAGTACCTGTGAAGGTATGCGTAGCGTACTTAACTTTGTCCTCTTCAGTACACTTACTTATGGCAAACACCGATTCGACTTTCTCGGTCCACCGTTTCAATCCAATTGGTCCTTCGGTTCCATAAAATTCCAAAGGTTTGCAGGCAGTTAATTCTTTATAGGAGCATCCGACACGATTTCTTGCGCCATTAGCTACATTGCTAGATTCAGAGTTATTGTTGGTATGTAGCGCAACCTGTACTGCGGCTATGTTTGCAGCAAGAAAGGTACGAAATTCCTCTTCGCTCATATCCATGGTGTGTCGAGTAGTCGGTGCCATTTCCTTCAAAATAGCCAACTGAATCGAGTTAATCATACAGAATATTAAGAGTAGTCAATAGTATTTCGTAGCATAATATGAACTCATTTATAAAAGCTTTTTCTTCATATTAGCGTTTTCTAAGTTTAAACTCGGGTACTACCTACCCGTTAAGTTCATACTTAGTAGCTAATATACAATTCAACTACTACAATTCCATGTGAAAAACTGATTATAATAATATATCACATACAAATATTCTTCAAACTTACAACTTCGCTATTTTACATATAACATGAAATATAGTACACTTTGATACATGACAGTTTTGAAGATAAATCTAGTTAATACGCAAGTTGTTCAGCAAAGGAAATAAATACACGTAATTCATAAGTCCAGAAACAAGTCATGCATTCTGGTTTTACTAAGACGACTTCCCATCCTTGGTCTTGTGGAAAATAACCGTTATGACCATTGGCTAGGCAGCATGTTGTAATGTCGTCAAAAGGACGAGGGTTTATTAATGTCCAACAGCCCCGTAATAATCTAAAAACCTTGTTTCTCACCCCAACTACTGAATCCGTCACTTGTGGGAAGGTTTTATTTAAAGTTGTAATCCGATGTTCTTTTTCTCAATTTGGTAAGAAGCGAACATCACTAACCCGTAAGCATAACATGCTTCTTTATGTTGCATGTTAGAAGCTCTTTCTAATTCACGAAATCCTATGTTGGGATATGTTGAGTCAAAATAGGTTCTTAACCCGTAGCGTAAAATTGCATTTGGGTTCCCCGCATTTAACGCTTTAAAGAAAACACAGCGTAACTTACGGTCTCCCCAATGTGATATACCCCACCTATCAAAGGAAAGCCTTTTATAAACTAAGGCATTTCTGGAAAGTCTTTCAAATGTTTGACAAGTTAATTTTTCCATAATTAATTGTGCTGATGAATTCTGACCGACTCTAGACAAGATTTCCTCAATCATATCCTCTGGTAGATCTTCTAAAATATTCGGTTGTCTACCCTTAACGTCCATTTTGTTTTTATGCTATAAAATAGACAAGGATTAGATTCGTAAAAGATAATTAACAAATAATACAAGCAATTTTTACATAGAACATAAAAGTACAAGCACACTACAATACATATAATACACAACATGATTACAACCCTCTAATTTGAATCACTGGTTTCTTCTTCTTCGGACTTGGTTCGTTTTCCTAATTTTCTAGGAATATATGGTGTTCCTCTAATACGAGCCGTCGTTTTCCACAATGGTTTAGGAAAACCTGGTGGTTTAGAGGTTCCTGGGTCATTGTTACATTTTAGGAAATACGGATGTTGCCGATACATATAAAGTTCATCGGGGTTGGAATCGGGTTTCTCTATTTTTATACCTTTTCCCTTATTATTTTCTTTCGCTTTATTAAATTGGGTCGAGGTAATTTCTATAACATCATCGGAATCCTCATCGGGATTCGATTCATCGGAAAATTGATAATCTTCCCAATATTTTGCTTCCTCGGCGGAAACACCATTGACCATTATTAACTTTGGTCCGTTGGTTGGGGATTTTCTTTTATGTAATCGAATTACTGTAGGTATCAATATTTCTTCCTCCGGAACCTCTTCTTCTTCCGGTTCCTCCTCTTCCGGTTTCTCCTCTTCCGGTTCCTCTTCTTTCGATTCCTCCTCTTCCGGTTCCTCCTCTTACGGTTCCTCCTCTTCCGGTTCTTCTTCGGGAATTTGTGAATCTTCCCAAATATATTCGACTCTTCATTATTATTAGGTGAATCGATGGGATTTGTACTAGTGGTAGACATCTATCACACAATATCAAACACATTAAGAGGTTAATATATCACATAATATTTACATATTAATAATATATTGTTTCCAACAAAAGTGTTAAGCAATCGTTTTTAAAGAAAACACGGTCGAAGTCCAGACTCACTAATGTATCCTAACAAACTCGATAAGACACACTAATGTAAATTTCTGGTTCTCTAAGACCAACGCTCGGATACCAAGTGAAATATCCCGTTCATATTGATTATAAACGTTCCATATTAATTGATTTCGTCGCGAGGTTTTGACCTCTATATGAGACGTTTTTCAAAGACTGCATTCGTTTTTAAAACAAACCATAACCTTTATTTTATCGACAAGGTTAAAAAGACACCACATAGATTATCCAGAAATGATAATCTAAAAATATCACACTTACACACTACCAATACATATTGGTTTACAATATTAATATGTTACAACAAAATAAATCTCGAATGCAGTTTTAAACAATATTATACAAGCATGCTGACACCAAATCTTGTCCACATATTAGTATGCAACAGCGAAAGCTCTTAATAATCACCTGAGAATAAACATGCTTTAAACGTCAACAAAAATGTTGGTGAGTTATAGGTTTAACCTATATATTTATCAAATCATAATAATAGACCACAAGATTTCATATTTCAATATACATCCCATACATAGAGATAAAAATCATTCATATGGTGAACACCTGGTAACCGACATTAACAAGATGCA
Source organism: Rutidosis leptorrhynchoides (assembly GCF_046630445.1). Classification (NCBI taxonomy): domain Eukaryota; kingdom Viridiplantae; phylum Streptophyta; class Magnoliopsida; order Asterales; family Asteraceae; genus Rutidosis; species Rutidosis leptorrhynchoides. The sequence goes on along the minus strand of NC_092338.1, from coordinate 76,809,906 downwards.
TATAAGAATATCCCCTATCATTTCGGGAAATCCTTCGGACATGATAAAAACGAATTCGAAGTACTAAAGCATCCGGTACTTTGGATGGGGTTCGTTAGGCCCAATAGATCTATCTTTAGGATTCGCGTCAATTAGTAGATCGGTTTACTAATTCTTAGGTTACCAAGCAAAATGGGCATATTCGGCTTCGATCATTCACCCATATAATGTAGTTTCAATTACTTGTGTCTATTTCGTAAAACATTTATAAAACTGCATGTATTCTCATCCCAAAATATTAGATTTTAAAAGTGGGACTATAACTCACTTTCACAGATTTTTACTTCGTCGGGAAGTAAGACTTGGCCACTGGTCGATTCACGAACCTATAACAAATATGTACATATATATCAAAGTATGTTCAAAATATATTTACAACACTTTTAATACATTTTGATGTTTTAAGTTTTGATAGTGCTCCAAATGAACATATATTTAGTAGCAATATTCTTCCAATATGTAAAGTTTTCAGTTGCAATTGTTCTATTTTCAAGTAATATTCGTTTATATTAAATAAGTGCGATGACAAAAGGCGAAAATGAAGATTCGAAGATAAAAACGTCCAAAATGCTCAAACGTACAAGATACAATCTAAGTGGTTCCATTTATTGATGAGAAACGTCTAAAAATTACAAGAGTACAAGTTGCGGAACACAAAGTACAAGATATTAAATCGTACGAAAAGGCGTTCGAAAATCCGGAACCGAGATCTGAGCCAACTATCAACGCCCGACGCAACGGACCAAAAATTACAAGTCTACTATGCACAAGAATATAATATAATATTTAAATAATTATATAAATTATTTATATATTATATATTATATTAAATAACGTTAACAAGCAAATGGCCAAAAGTTGGTGAGCTGGAGTGCGTTACTTCACGATCTCGGAGCTGGAAGGCACATTTGCTTCGCGATCTCGGAGTAGCAATTTCAGAATCTGCCTATAAAAGGCCACGAAATCTGCCGAGTTCTTTGCACCATATCAAACTCTCTATCTCTGTAATATATATATATATATATATATATATATATATATATATATATATATATATATATATATATATATATATAATATTTATATATATAATATAAATTAGTTTAGTTTTATATTAGTTAGTTTAGTTAATGTAACGGTTAATTACGGGTTTTAAAGTCAAAGTTCTGTCTGTGTAAAGCTACGCGATAAATACTCAATGTAAGTTATGCTCTCCTTTTTAAATTAATGTCTCGTAACTAAGTTATTATTATGCTTATTTGAGCCGAAGTAATCGTGATAGTTTATGTGACATGTCACGTCTCAGGGGTTGCGTAGAATTTGAGATTGTATTGAGTTTTGTTTTTCCCAACATATTTAGTGTTTAATATCCATGACAATGTGTTTGTCAAATCTCATATACAAAGTATTATTGTGACAAAAGTATGTCGGACAAATTAGAGATCAGCCCACTCACATGGGTGATCAGCTTCGCCACTTTAGTAGTGACTAGTGAAGTAGCGCATTTTAAGTATATTGTCTGAGTGACAACTGAGCACAAACTTAAAATATTTGATGCTACAGTTGTAACGTTTACAACAATATGTGAATTATTTAAGTTTCACATTATCAATCTTATATATCCAGATGTGAGTTCTTGTGAGAAAGACGTGTTTTTGATGAGTAGATGAGTGAACTCGAGTTTGAACATTGAGTTTGTTTAATGTCTCGTAACTAAGTTAAATTAATGTCCCAGAAGAACAACTTTTAAATCAAATTTTATCATAGTTTTTAATTATCAAACCCAAAACAGCCCGCAGTGTTACTCGACGGCTTATATCCAGTTTTACGGTGTTTTTTCGTGTTTTCAGGTTTTAAATCATTAAGTTAGCATATCATATAGATATAGAACATGTGTTTAGTGGATTTTAAAAGTCAAGTTAGAAGGATTAACTTTTGTTTGCGAACAAGTTTAGAATTAACTAAACTATGTTCTAGTGATTTCAAGTTTAAACCTTCGAATAAGTTAGTTTTATATATATGAATCGAATGATGTTATGAACATCATTACTACCTCAAGTTTAGTAGGTAAACCTACTGGAAATGATGAAAAAATAACTTGAGCTTCAAAGGATCTTTGGATGGCTTGAAAGTTCTTGAAGCAGAATCATGACACGAAAACAAGTTCAAGTAAGATTTCCACTCGAAATAAGATTGTTATAGTTATAGAAATTGAATTAAAGTTTGAATATGAATATTACCTTGAATTAGAAAGATATCTTACTGTAAATAAGAAAGATTTCTTGAGGTTGGATGATCACTTTACAAGATTGGAAGTAAGCTAGCAAACTTGGAAGTATTCTTGATTTTATGAAACTAGAACTTATAGAATTTATGAAGAACACTTAGAACTTGAAGATAGAACTTGAGAGAGATCAATTAGATGAAGAAAATTGAAGAATGAAAGTGTTTGTAGGTGTTTTTGGTAGTTGGTATATGGATTAGATATAAAGGATGTTTAATTTTGTTTACATGTAAATAAGTCATGAATGATTACTAATATTTTTGTAATTTTATGAGATATATCATGCTAGTTGCCAAATGATGGTTCCCACATGTGTTAGGTGACTCACATGCGCTGCTAAGAGCTGATCATTGGAGTGTATATACCAATAGTATATACATCTAAAAGCTGTGTATTGTACGAGTACGAATACGGGTGCATACGAGTAGAATTGTTGATGAAACTGAACGAGGATGTAATTGTAAGCATTTTTGTTAAGTAAAAGTATTTTGATAAGTGTCTTGAAGTCTTTCAAAAGTGTATGAATACATATTAAAACACTACATGTATATACATTTTAACGGAGTCGTTAAGTCATCGTTAGTCGTTACATGTAAATGTTGATTTGAAACCTTTAAGTTAACGATCTTGTTAAATGTTGTTAACCCAATGTTTATTATATCTAATGAGATGTTAAATAATTATATTATCATGATATTATGATATATTAATATATCTTAATATGATATATATACATTTAAATGTCGTTACCACGATAATCGTTACATATATGTCTCGTTTCGAAATCATTAAGTTAGTAGTCTTGTTTTTACATATGTAGTTCATTGTTAATACACTTAATGACATGTTTACTTATCATTTATCATGATTAAACATAGTGTATCAATATCTTAATATGATTCATATGTATTTAGTAAGACGTTGTTATAACGATAATCGTTATATATATCATTTCGAGTTTCTTAATTCAATAAACTCAATTTTATGTATATAACCCATTGTTAAAATGCCTAATGAGATACTTACTTATCATAATATCATGTTAACTATATATATAATCATATATATGTCATCATATAGTTTTTACAAGTTTTAACGTTCGTGAATCACCGGTCAACTTGGGTGGTCAATTGTCTATATGAAACCTATTTCAATTAATCAAGTCTTAACAAGTTTGATTGCTTAACATGTTGGAAATACTTAATCATGTAAATAACAATTTCATTTAGTATATATAAACATGGAAAAGTTCGGGTTACTACAGTATGGCCATATGGGTTTGACAAACCCTCATTCGGACGGTCCGTTATGCGGATGAAATATATTTTTGAGAATAAGTGTATGTTATAACACTATCTGATGGGGTAACGTTAGTTAAGCCTTGATAATTGGGTGCTCGTGATAACAATTTTTAGAATGATTTAACTATTACTTCAACGTTATAAATCTTGTAGTTCAAAGACAACATTTACAAATACACCTATGATTTCACCAACGTTTTTCGTTGACAGTTTTCTATATGTTTCTCAGGTTCATACATGGCTACTTGATACATGCTTCCGCACACTTTGATTACTTGCTTGGAGTCAACCATGCATGCATACGCTAGGGATAGCACATTTGGATTTAAACTTTAAGCATACCTACTTACGCTATTTATAGCAACCGTGATTTTCAACTTATATTATGTCGCAAGTCATTTCAATTATACTTTATAACTTTTGTAAACTTAAACTTATGGTCGAACCGTTTGGTAACTTAAAACTTTGTAAGTCTTATATGTTTCAAATTAATGCGACATAATTTTGGTCAAACGCGTCTCATTTAGGGACTATGACCACGTAACGGGACCTAAGTTAACGGTGCCATCAATGAAAATTTTGTCGGGTCGTTACATAATCTGTACGCTTTACAATGGTTTGATCAAGGATGATAAGTCTCTCCTAGACATGGCCTCGCAAGGTAATTTCATGTCCCGAACAGCAGACGAAGCATGGAATCTCTTGGATACAATAGCTGCACAGCAGGAAGATTGGAGCAATGAAGCTACTGAGAAGGATGACGTCTTCGCTCATATGGTAAAAATGCTGGAAAGCAGGTTACAAGATCTCACCCTCACTCTCCAAAGTTTACCAATTCCTAGAAACTCCGATGCTACTAGAACCAATCTAAGGTATCTTTACCCTAGATGGGCACATAAACAGTAAAATAGCTCGGATCATAATATAATCTTCCCGTTACACAAACCTATTCTCCACTCTATGGAAATTTTAGTTGAATTTATGAAAAAGCAATACATGATAAACCTTCAAGTTATAGAATGTCAAAATAAGTTCGACACTTTGATAAAAACTTTTGAAGAATTAATCACCAATTTTCAGCTTACGCTTAAAAGTTTAACCACTAAAGTGGATATAGAGTGTAGTGAGTTTGATGCCCTAGTAATCACTAGAGGAGGGAAAGAAACAACTGTCAATATACCCATACAAGATTTTTCCGATAAGGAACCTGTGCCAATTGAGAAGGGTACAACAAAATAACACATACTATAACACATACTATAACTCATATACACCTTGCTTGTGAAAGAAAGATCGAGAGAGATACGATCTTATTCTTGTCGAATTCGTGTATATTTGAGGCAAACTAGATAAGAGAATCTTAGGTTGTGAACTGTGAAGCTTTCCGTTTGTGATTGCTTTTCTCGACCGGTGATCTAAACAACGATCTTTTTCGCTTTCGCTGCTAGTATTCGGTATGTATAAAATCTATCTTTTTACTTCATTAGTAACAGAGCTATAAAGTTTATTTCCCAGTTCATTACTTTCTTTCGTGAGTTGATGCTACATGAGTTATATATTTATATTTCTTATTATGCTAAATAACATCAATCAACTCAAAAGCAAATGAATTGTAAATTTTATTACTTGAAGACATACAATTATGATGGTCTGTATTGTATCTGTTAAAATACAGTGTAATTAAAATTTTAGGTACTTATTTTAACATGAAATACATGAATTCAGTTTGTTAATACGTTTCTATGTGAAACTGTTTGTGCTCTATATGAACGTGTATATGAAATATGGTTTGTTTATTTGTAAACTAAATATTAGTTTTAGTAAATATATACATAAGATGTGCTGTATTTAATTTTTTCATGAGTTTCATGTAACTCTTGTGCTATATATACAAGTATATAATTTCGTATATATATAATTGACCACCACTTAAGATACTTTGTAAATATGATATTGTGTTTCATATTTTATTTACATGAATAAGAATGTCCATATAATACTCCGTATATTATGTTTGAATTAGTATAAAGTGTAAAGTGGTGAACTAAAATCACACATATGTATACTTAGTCTTTGCTTTAGATTTTTCTTTCTGATGCCTAAATTAAATTTTAGTTGATGAATATGTATCTATTTTTTAAATAACTAAAGTTGGATGAATATATTCATGAAATGTTATGTTTTTGTACATACATGATCATTATATATTTGTTAGAATTACATAGTGTTGCATATGAGTTATGCATGAGAAATTGATCACTAATCAATAATAATCGTTCAAATTATCATGAATTATCCATTTATGTTTTGTGTATAAGTTATACGAAATACCATTATGGAGAATGTGTATTACCTTTTGTAACTCTCATGCATATTTATTCATATTAAAGAGTTATTATTTTCATTAGTTGTTATGATTACGAATTAAATGAGTTAAGTAACTCATAATTTTTATAATAAAACTAAAATAAATACACTTTAATATAGTTTCGTGACTATCGAGTTTTGAACTATACAGTTATTTTTGTAATAACATATGTGTATTCGCGGTAAATTATTATTTGAACTTGGAGTAGTTTAAATGTTTATGTTTGGTCCTTTGTATTATCTTTGTGATAATTGTTATAAACATTTTTTTTATTCTATATGTGTTATAGATATTATATTAAAGAAAGTTTTGTAATGATTATAAATATCTTTATCTCAAATTTGTACTTTCATAATGAAATTATGATTATAACAATTAATTATTTTAGTAATAATTATGATAGACTTTCATTTTGTTTGAAAGTAAATACATACCTTTTTATCATTTGAAATAGGTATTTCTATGTGAAATATTGAATATATTAACAATTTGTTGATATAAATAAACATTTTCACGATTTGATTTGTTTATTTTTCAAATCGATTCATGTTATTTTTGTTTTAACATGAAGTGAGGTTATGTCGATTTAATATAATTCTATTGTAGTTCTATATTTGTTATAAGAATTATTGAGAAAAAGAAAGAAATGTTTACACGGTGACCAAATTTATATTTCTTTGTGAAATACTAATCATGTGAATTATTACTAAGTGTAAAAATTAAAATTAAAGATTCATCTGTGTTAGAAACTGATTTCTTAATGAAATTATAAATTTTATTGAATTGCATATGTGCTATAATTTGATAACTTTGCATAATTGATTATGTTAATTGTAGTTTCATGGTAGGCTATGTGGACGATAATTGGGAACATAGTGAACTTTTTCTTCACGACCTACCATGAACTATTATTTGGCATGATTTATTATTGACAAAGTGTTTTGTATATATGGATGGATATTAATTAGTCTTGCATAATTGTCTATGTATTGAACATTGGTTCAATTTAAAACTGTATCATTTGAACTTTTGTGTTCTATCATGGCTTTCACATCCAACAACGTTGTTTAACTTAACGAGGATTTTAAGTTAAATATAAACAGTTTTTAAAAATTGAGAAGCATAAATACCCAATGCGTTTGGAAGAACAAGAGGCTCAAGCTGCTCTTACCGTATTTAAGAATGTATATGAGAAAGAAAATAAATCCCTAATTAAGTGGGAGTGTGAAGTGTGCGACACTTTACACGAGTTAAACTGTTACTCACATCGTGTTGTTGAGTAATTTTTTTGACTTTAACGACCTATTATTGTTAAAATATATTGTCAATATTGGTTAATATACAATGATTAAAGTCTTAAGCATGAACATTGGTTCAAGATTTAATTATTTTCTTACCTCAAAGTTTGGAGCATATTACTTATAATGAAAACATCAAGTTTTGTTTTGGATTGTATATGGTTACCATGGTTAGTAAACTTTGTGTTTATATCTTGTCCTCTGTGGATAGTAGGTTTGATCATGAGAAATCATTTATTAAAGAATAACGAAATCTTTGGAGAGTTTTGACGAATTTCACTTTTTTAAGTGAAGTGGATATATGTGGGAAATAACTCTTTAGATGGAGTTGTAAAGAACGATTTATACAAGTTAGTCTTGGATGATCGAATTTAGATCTTTACATGATTGTTTATCAAAATAAATATCTATGTGATATTGATTTTCATTATTGATTTCACGAAATACGGCCGAGTTCTCTTTAAGAACAAGCTCATTTATTATTAGTTTTATTCTAAATGATTTTATCGTTATCTAAGTGATAACTAAATAAATTTTCTCACTTACAACTTCAATATGTTTGAATGAAGTAAGTACGGCATGCTAGTTTAGTCATATTGACTATTTCTAGCTTAATCTACCATTTTTACTGGCTAGATAGTGATAACGTAAAAATGTGCACTTGTGAGCATCGCTAAAAAAAAGGCTACGAAAAATCATGTAGAAAGTAAACTAAATTGTTTATTCCATTGCACATGACTCATTTGAATTATGTGATCTTTTGAACGTTAGAGAAAGACAAAGGACATATTGTTAATAATTTCCTCGTGTTGGTTGATTTCTCAAAAATCTAAAGCGTTGGATTAAATTTCAAAATTATGTGAATTTTGTTGAGAATTAACTTAAGCGAAAAATTATTAAAAACATATACTCCGTATAAAGGTCCAATCAAGGATGTGAATATCTTGTGATTAGTTCACAACACTGTGTGATGCTAAAGGTATTCAAACATCATTTCTTTACTCCAATAACCCCATAGCAAAATGATGTTTTGAAAAGTTGGAATAAATAGTCCTCGAATTGGTTGGGGTGATGATGGGGTAATGTGAAATTCCACAATCGTACCTAATTGAATGTCCTTGAAAATTGGTAACTTCCGCACCATATAAGTTATGGAAAGATTATGACCACAATTACAATATCATAGGACATTAAGGTTGTGAAACGTATATATTAAATTCATCAAATATATTTTGGAAAATAGGTCCAAGAGGTGAAATTTTGTTTTCACCAAGTACGTTTAAAATCAAGAGGTTATATGTTGAACACGTCAGTGGGAGTTTAACTCGATTTAAAACTTGAGAATTGAGTTTCCAAAATCTCTAGATACAAATGAAGATTCGTCTTTATTTAATGCCACATAATTATCTCATTCGAGTGGGAGAAATTTGAGGAATAATGATAGAGAATTTGTTTATCCATGCACGATTCCTCAAACTATTGCGAATGAGAATAATTCTGATTTGAGTGGGAGCTTATGAGATACCAAGAATTAGTTTCAAGGAACTACATCATATAAGAAAAGCCCTCGCTTAAGACAAATGGATCAAAGTAATGGAATATGAAATGATGTCAGTATCTTATAGATACAAAGGTCAAAATGTAGCAAAAGGCTACAACCAACAAGAAAAGTTTTCTATGTGGAAACCTCGTATCTTGTTATAAATTCACCAAATTAGTTTGATTCTATGCATATTGAAAAAGCTGGAGCTTGATATGGTTTGTAGATTGTTTGATTACTTCCACAATGTAATCATATCGAATGATTTCATTATGGTCAATAAGGATCATGAGTGTGTACTAAAAGGTCTAATATTTATTTTATCGTTATACGTTGATGATATTCTTGTGGCTTGTATTAATAAGAAGAATGTTATTGTGAGAGAATTCTCATGAATTCTTGAAATTAGAATTTCAAGAGATTGTTCAAAGAAGTTAATATCTCTTTCACAAGAGCTTATATTAACAAGATCTTTGAACATGTTAAATAATCTCACTGCAATCTTATGGTGAATATCGAGCATATATTTTTATCCTTAGACTCTAATATGATATGAGCAAATGAAGTTTGTTGTGTATGCGAATAAGGTTGGAAATCCTTTGTACGTTTTGAAATGCAAAAAAGTTGATTACTTTCCATTTAGAATGGAAAGCAATTGAAAAGCCATGAAAATGATACTAAGGTATCTAAGTAGTAATGTTATCTTATTTTGCTTTAATGAAAATGATTCGAAATCAAAAGGTTGTACACATATTGACTAGGTTGTTATCTCATGGAGTAACAAGAATTAGTCATATGAAGCCTTGTTTACAATAGAGGCTGATTTTTATTAAAGCTATGGTTCAATAAGCTGTGTAGCTTAACCAATATTTTGAGAAACTTGGAGTTTATTACAAAGTTATCGATTGATTAAAAGTTTACTCAAATAGTTAGTACTTTGTAGATTACGAAAATGATTCCAAGGTCCATCGTAAATTAAGCACATAGTTGTAAAATACAACATTACTTAGAGACATGGTTGCATGAAATAAAAAATATGAGTACATATCTACGAATGAAATGGTTGGATATCATTTGAGAAATCCATGCCTTCAGAGATATGTTTATGTGACATGTCACGTCTCAGGGGTTGCGTAGATTTTGAGATTGTATTGAGTTTTGTTTTTCCCAACATATTTAGTGTTTAATATCCATGCCAATGTGTTTGTTAAATCTTATATACAAAGTATTATTGTGACAAAAGTATGTCGGACAAATTAGAGATCAGCCCACTCACATGGGTGATCAGCTTCGCCACTTTAGTAGTGACTGGTGAAGTAGCGCATTTTAAGTATATTGTCTGAGTGACAACTGAGCACAAACTTAAAATATTTGATACTACAGTTGTAACGTTTACAACCATATGTGAATTATTTAAGTTTCACATTATCAGTCTTATATATCCAGATGTGAGTTCTTGTGAGAAAGATGTGTTTTTGATGAGTAGATGAGTGAACTCGAGTTTGAACATTGAGTTTGTTTAAACTATCATCTGTGCAACATTAATTTAAAGACATACCTCCATTGGGAAAGGATAAATGTTGCAGCATGTGATTCATACCACATGTGATCAAGACGACCAATAAGGGAAATAGGAGAAACGATATCTACTTCTATGTTATGTGAGTCCCTTGAGGTGTGATGACCCGGGAATTTCCGACCAAATTTAAACTTTAATCTTTATATGGTTCCGACACGATAAGCAAAATCTGTAATGTTGAGTCTCGAAAGTCTTGAAATCTATATTCATGTAATCAATTACCCTCTGACTATCCCCGACGATTCACGAACAAATATGTAAATATATATATATATGAATATATAATTTTGAATTCCATGTATAACTATTATATTGTAAAATATATGAAATATATAAATATTAAATATTCAATAAATATAATCATACCATATATAATATGATTAATAAATTAAATGTAATTACAAGTTGAATTATAGTTGTAATTTTATTATTTCATTCATTATAATTATTAATAGCAATATTAGTACTATAAATATTAATAAAGATTATAATATGAAATTTGATACATTATCATATTTATTAATGCTATTGTTATCATTATATCATTACTAATTACTAATTACTAATATAACTAATAGTGAAATTATAATTTTAGCTATTGAGATTTATATCAGTAATATCAATATTATTAAAAATTATAAATTTTTATTATTATCATATTACTATCACTTTCATTATTATTATTATTATTATTATTATTATTATTATTATTATTATTATTATTATTATTATTATTATTATTATTTTTATTATTATTATTAGTAATTTGATTTTCATAATTATAATTATTATTTATTAAAATCTAATATATAAATCGCAAGTATGGATTAGGAATCATAATTAGTTTGATGTTGCTTTCATACTGTATTAACTTTACAAACTAGTACCAATCACGAATTAATCAAAGAGATAAATTACAAATTCTGTTATAAATCAGAATCATAATTTTGTATTCTTTCCTCTTGTTTTCATATCCTTTTTTTTCCCTAATTCATACGTGATTCACCTGTGATTTAAAGGTGATATTTATTGATTGATTACGTTTATTCAATGTGTTTGTTAGAGTCTCAATTCATTTTAATATCTTTATCTATCTCATATATAGACAATACTTAGGTATCCAATGCATATATTATTGTACATATTTAGATATTAAAAATCTACTTCTCTTATTGCTACAGCCCTTGTGACGATCGCTCCAAATCCATATGGAAGAACACGTCATTCATTGATTTCATTGCGAGGTATTTGACCTCTATGTGATACATTTTGTAACATTGTATTCGTTTGAAAAGGTATTTCATAAATGAATATATAAATTCCAGGTTTTTAACATCTGATGATTTCTACGTATAGACAATCACCATTTAAATGGTTTACAATAATACATCTGTTGACAATACAGTCAAAATAAGATACATGGTAATGGTTTGGTGAATGCAAGTTTCTTGTATATAGCATGTATGACTCCAAGCACATATCTTGTATCACGTATAAGCAAACAGCGGAAGACTTCTAGAATCCTGAGAATAAACATACTTCAAGTGTCAACACAAAGGTTGGTGAGTTCATAGTTTTAATATTACACATAATCCGTATATCAATGTGGATTACAAAAGTTCAGTTGTTTTATTCAAAACGTTTATCAATAGGTTTTACATAAAAGGTGGATCACAAGATTTCAGTTGTTTCATCCGAAACGTTTATCAATAGGTTTTACATAAAAGGTGGATCACAAGATTTCAGTTGTTTCATCCGAAACGTTTATCAATCGGTTCTACAAAATTGAGCACCCTGGTAACTAAACTTTAATTCTTATATAATTTGTACCCTTTGTATAATCATCTTAATAATACACGCAAACCAACGTGTACGCTTCTCAAATAGCATACGTCCGTTAAAAGGCTAGTGCTCTAGCTCGGACGGGGATATCAAGCCCTATGGATCCATATATAACTACTCGCGCCCACCAGTTCTTATAACCGGCAGTTACTAGTTACCAAAGCTAAGGGATTTTCGGTTCAAACTCGGTGTAGAATTTAGTATGTACTTGTGTCTTATCGCGTTTAAAATAAATTGCATGTATTCTCAGCCCAAAAATATTTAAAGTATTTAAAAAGGGAGACTATAAACTCACGCATATAAGTATTGTAAATCAGTTAATAAAGCATTTGCATGTATTCTCAGCCCAAAAATGTAAAGGGTAAAAGGGATCATATGAAACTCACACAAATCAGTTTTAGTTTTTGTATTCATTTCATAAAACAGCGCATGTATTCTCAGTCCAAAAATATGTATAAAAAGGGATCAATGAAACTCACGGTTTAATATTGATATACAATATTGCAGGAAAGCACGTAGACGCATTGGAGATAATAAGCACGAGGTTTGATTCACAAAAATACCCCCGAATATTACCCATAACCTCCTTGGCAATAACCCATATTTTCCTTAGCTCTAGCTTTCTCGGAAACTCGTTTTGAAAAAATTACTTGGACAGCACTCCGTCGTAATATTTTATGTACATTATTATTTTTGTATCGCAAAAATAATAACACTAATAATAAAAATAATAAGATTAATAATAATCTTATTAATAATAATAATAATAATAATAATAAAATAAATAAATACGGAGTAAAAATCATATTTATGTGTGTGTGATTTATCTGGCAAAAACTCGAGAATTTATAGCACTTGGCCTGAAATCTGGAGTCATGCGACTCGCATGGAAATGGCCTTCTGGCCATGCGACTCGCATGAGGACCAGGGACAGCTCACATTGTTTTGGCTCCTAGCTTGTCGACATAATATAAAATAAATATAAATATATAAATAATTAATATAATTATTTATATATTATATTTTATTCTTGTGCATAGTAGACTTGTAATTTTTGTTCCGATAAGTCGTACGTCATCACTCGACTTGTGTCCCGGTTCCGGTTTCTCGAACGCATTTTCGTACGCTTAGAAAACTTGCATTTTACATTTCGTGACACGTACCTTTGTCAAAATATAGCCTTAAATTATCCCTTAATTATATCACTCAAAGTGTATCTTAAACTTTCGAGTGTTTTGGTCATTTACTTCTATAAATCATCGTCTCGCTATTTGTTAAAACACATTTTTTATAATAGTGTTTTACTGTAGCAAAGTTACTGTAGCAAAATCAAATTTTACTGTAGCAATTCACTGTAGCAAAGTCAATTTCACTGTAGCAAATAGTGATTTTTGAAAACACTGTAGCATTTTGAGTAATGTGGCAATTTGAAAACACTGTAACAAATTAGTGTTTAACTGGTTCATCTTAAACGCTTTAGTTAACTTAACTAAATATCAATTGAATCAATAAACGAATGTTACTATCGTTTATTATATATATGTATATATCTTTTTAATATACATAAATCAGTTTTTAAATACACATTGGAAGTTATTTATAAATAAATTTTAATAATAAATATTTCAACTTATCATATACATTCGAATAGATATTTAAACCAATAAGTTTAATGTACGGTATCAAACAATTAATACATTGTTACCTTTTCATGTTATAGTATATATGTATCTATTTACATATAATTGTTCGCGAATCGTCGAAAACAACCGAAGGGTATTTAAATATATAAAAGTAATTCAAAAATTTTGAGATTCAGTTTTACAGACTTTGCTTATCGTGTCGGAAATGTTAATTATACAAAGATTAAGTTTAAATTTAGTCGAAATTTCTGGGTCATCACAGTACCTACCCGTTAAAGAAATTTCGTCCCGAAATTTGAGTGAGGTCGTCATGGCTAACAATAAAAATGTTTTAATGACGAATATGAGTTGATAATAGAGTTTTATCTATGTTTGAATAATATGGATAAAATAATCCAATTACTCGAAGCGTATGAGAGAAATTATCGTAATCAAGTGAAATGGAGAATAGAGATGCGTCTTATCTCTTGATGTAGTAACGATTGATTTCCGGATTTTAAGGAATAGAAAATCTTCATAATTTAAATAAGATTTGATTTTTTGGAATTTGCGGAAATTAGGATTTTCTTTGATTAAATGCGTAATCTGACTCTATTACTGCGTCCGATATTTTGCTATAAATTGACCTCTTCCGTTTCATTTATTTTCAACACTCCTATAATTTTCTTTATTATTTCATACATCCCAATAGATTGTGAAAATGCTTAATCCAGTTCTGATTCTTGATATTTTCCTGGCTATCGTATCCTTCATTCTTCTTTTTCATCTGCCACCAGAGGAAGTTATTTTCTTCTACTATTACCTTGGGGTTATAGTGTTTTTCATTCTCCCGTGTCTTTATATTGCTATACGCATTGATATACACGGTTTGTAATTTCGGGGTTGTTTTCGGGCTTTATATTTTCCATTATATTTCGGAGCTTCATGCTTTCGTTTTCTTTTCCCGACTTTAAGTCAAGCGAATAATGGTCCAAAATTCGTAGGTATGGATTTCGAAATGAACATAATTAATATTCTAAGAAAGAAACGGTAATGGCACAATCTGACTTGTCAAATTACCAGAATATCCGAAAAAGACCGAATCATCAAGAAATATATTTTCTTGATATATTTGGAGATTATATAGAATGAAAGAGTTATGTAACATGGTTTATGATGAGGGTGTGATCTGTGAACCTTTGTCACGTTCCATTAGAAACTCAGCATGACTTACTGTAATATAATCACGTTGATCAAGTGTCATTATATTATACTAACTCATGCTTCAGTTCCCAACACTACTTCAAAAACATCCATTTTTCAAAATTTTCAGAAATTAGAAACTAAAATAGTTTCTTTTATGATGTAACACAGATAGCGTGAAGAGATAAATAATTTCGGATGATAATAGTTATGAAGATATCTTCAGAAATATCGAAGATATTTATAATAAAAGATATGATAATATCTTAGAATTTCTAATATCGAAGGATGATGAAGAAGATTTGTTCGTACGGATTTTGAGTTAGTAGCAAGGTATTCGTTAATGACTTCAGCAGATACTGAATCATTTGTATTCTTTGAAGGCAGGTTTAGTCTTTGTGATTTATCCACAGCCCTCCTTCATACTTTGCTCAATCCGTTTTCCAGTTTCAAACCTTCTCTTTTTCTCAGCTTTACCACCATACTATTCTTTATCATCAAACTTTTGATTGTTAAGGTCGTTTACAGTTTTTGCTGCTTCATCAGCATTGTTCCAATTTCAGAGAACTAGTTTCATAGTTTGGGGTGTTTTTCGAAAACTTCACATTCGAAGTATGTAATTCGAGGAGGTAGACGTTATATGTACACATATAACTGTTGGCGTAGACGTGCTGCAAGATTTCAAAATACTGATTGCAAATTCCCGATAGTTGGAATGACAACTATTGTTACAAGATGTGGATGAGTACATGATAGGGTTTCAATGTATATATAGTGATTTCCGGAGAGTTTCAAATAGTAGAGTGACGGAGTCGCTGATACATTTACTGCTAATATGGTGGAACATAAAAGGTTCCCCAGTAACAAAAACGTATATGCCAAAGTTATAAGTCTGAAAGGTCGTCGTTGACTAGTTGAATGGGTGATAATACTGGATACTTTTAAAAAGGAATTGCAAGGTTACTTTCAGTAATAATAATGCCGAAGGATTTATCACAGATACGTGTTAAAGTTTTACTTAGGTTTCGAGAGCTTTCCAGATATATGATTATAAGTACAAATCTTTCTTCTCGTAGATATCGTGTAGTTGGTTTGTCTTCTCATTTGTTCATTAGTTGAAGTGTTTCCAAGAATTTCGATGGGTTTGAACGCAAAATATAATCATATGATGTTCTAGTACTGTTCTGAATTCAAAGTATGGGTTTCGAAGCATGGTTTTGAAAGATGTAGGAATCTAAGAGTGATGTTTTTCGTTTAATCTTGACTTGGATTCTGATCTATCGAAATCAGAATATGAAATTGAATGAAAATGGTTATTCTGCGATGAACAGATACGTATATCTATAGGTTTGAGCAGTATAGTTAATGATTGCTGAATCAGAATTGAAGAATGTATAGTGTAACATATTAATGTGGAATTTATATATTTCTAGGGTATTACCTACCCGTTAAAATATTCTCATCATTAACAGTTTGTACAAAAGGATTTTCAATTACAATCTTTATGAAAATATATGTATGTATATTTCCTTCAGATGTAATATAGATTTAATGAGTTATTAAACTCATTTGATTTTCGGTTGGAACTAGAAACGAATAATCTCTTCTATATTAAAGATTACATAATTGTCGCAGGATATTTCTCCAATGAAGTTATGAATTAATACTTCATCGTTTATGGTTATTAGTATTCTTCGGTGCCTACGGTGCGTATGAGGTTGATACTCGTGGGACAGATTATGAGGTTAAGGTTTACGGTGCGGATGTTGTTGTTGGTGGTACTGGTACTGTTGTTGGTTGTGCTGCTGGTTCTGGTGGTGCTACCGGTGCTGCCTGTGATGCCTGCAAATTGTGCATCATATTCTCCAAAGCCACAACTCGAGCGCGAAGCTCGTTAACTTCTTCTATTATTCCGGGATGATTGGCTGTTGGTACGAGAGGATGAATAAAGTTTAAAATTCTGGTTATCATATAATCGTTGCGAGATATCCTGGAAATGAGGGTGAAGATAGTGTTTCGTACGGGTTCGCCGGTAAGTGCCTCAGGTTCCTCACCAAGAGGTGAATTCGGTTGGTGAAAAGGATCGCCTTCCTCTTGTCTCCATTGATTAAGTTGATTACGAACCCATCCCCAATTCATCCAGAATTGGTGATGACTGATTGGTTGATTCATTCCGGTTACACTACTTTCGGAACTCAGGTGGAAATTCATATCGGAATCCGAAGAACTCGAATTACTTGTAGAATTCATCTTATACGGTTAGATAAAGAATTTTCGATGTGAAATGATTTTCGGATATCGGATGATATTCTAATTACATAGAATACCTTTATATAGTACAAAGGATCCGCAAATTACGGAGAAACTTTCAGAAACTGTCAGGTAAAGGTAACAGTAACAGATACGCTAAGATATTCATTTTGTCTATACACTAGTCATGCAATCCATGCAATAAGGTGTGTCTAGACTACAAATGATAAGCAGGTAATTTTCCACACAAGGAATGATAAGCAGGTAATTTCTAACAAAAAAAATTATAAGCAACAACTTTTATCATGCAGACATGGTCGAAGTCCAGACTCACTAATGTATCCTAACAATAACCGGTTAGACACACTAATGCAAATTCTGGTTCGCTAAGACCAACGCTCTGATACCAACTGTGACGATCGCTCCAAATCCATATGGAAGAACACGTCATTCATTGATTTCATTGCGAGGTATTTGACCTCTATGTGATACATTTTGTAACATTGTATTCGTTTGAAAAGGTATTTCATAAATGAATATATAAATTCCAGGTTTTTAACATCTGATGATTTCTACGTATAGACAATCACCATTTAAATGGTTTACAATAATACATCTGTTGACAATACAGTCAAAATAAGATACATGGTAATGGTTTGGTGAATGCAAGTTTCTTGTATATAGCATGTATGACTCCAAGCACATATCTTGTATCACGTATAAGCAAACAGCGGAAGACTTCTAGAATCCTGAGAATAAACATACTTCAAGTGTCAACACAAAGGTTGGTGAGTTCATAGTTTTAATATTACACATAATCCGTATATCAATGTGGATTACAAAAGTTCAGTTGTTTTATTCAAAACGTTTATCAATAGGTTTTACATAAAAGGTGGATCACAAGATTTCAGTTGTTTCATCCGAAACGTTTATCAATAGGTTTTACATAAAAGGTGGATCACAAGATTTCAGTTGTTTCATCCGAAACGTTTATCAATCGGTTCTACAAAATTGAGCACCCTGGTAACTAAACTTTAATGCTTATATAATTTGTACCCTTTGTATAATCATCTTAATAATACACGCAAACCAACGTGTACGCTTCTCAAATAGCATACGTCCGTTAAAAGGCTAGTGCTCTAGCTCGGACGGGGATATCAAGCCCTATGGATCCATATATAACTACTCGCGCCCACCAGTTCTTATAACCGGCAGTTACTAGTTACCAAAGCTAAGGGATTTTCGGTTCAAACTCGGTGTAGAATTTAGTATGTACTTGTGTCTTATCGCGTTTAAAATAAATTGCATGTATTCTCAGCCCAAAAATATTTAAAGTATTTAAAAAGGGAGACTATAAACTCACGCATATAAGTATTGTAAATCAGTTAATAAAGCATTTGCATGTATTCTCAGCCCAAAAATGTAAAGGGTAAAAGGGATCATATGAAACTCACACAAATCAGTTTTAGTTTTTGTATTCATTTCATAAAACAGCGCATGTATTCTCAGTCCAAAAATATGTATTAAAAGGGATCAATGAAACTCACGGTTTAATATTGATATACAATATTGCAGGAAAGCACGTAGACGCATTGGAGATAATAAGCACGAGGTTTGATTCACAAAAATACCCCCGAATATTACCCATAACCTCCTTGGCAATAACCCATATTTTCCTTAGCTCTAGCTTTCTCGGAAACTCGTTTTGAAAAAATTACTTGGACAGCACTCCGTCGTAATATTTTATGTACATTATTATTTTTGTATCGCAAAAATAATAACACTAATAATAAAAATAATAAGATTAATAATAATCTTATTAATAATAATAATAATAATAATAATAATAATAATAATAATAATAATAATAAAATAAATAAATACGGAGTAAAAATAATATTTATGTGTGTGTGATTTATCTGGCCAAAACTCGAGAATTTATAGCACTTGGCCTGAAATCTGGAGTCATGCGACTCGCATGGAAATGGCCTTCTGGCCATGCGACTCGCATGAGGACCAGGGACAGCTCACATTGTTTTGGCTCCTAGCTTGTCGACATAATATAAAATAAATATAAATATATAAATAATTAATATAATTATTTATATATTATATTTTATTCTTGTGCATAGTAGACTTGTAATTTTTGTTCCGATAAGTCGTACGTCATCACTCGACTTGTGTCCCGGTTCCGGTTTCTCGAACGCATTTTCGTACGCTTAGAAAACTTGCATTTTACATTTCGTGACACGTACCTTTGTCAAAATATAGCCTTAAATTATCCCTTAATTATATCACTCAAAGTGTATCTTAAACTTTCGAGTGTTTTGGTCATTTACTTCTATAAATCATCGTCTCGCTATTTGTTAAAACACATTTTTTATAATAGTGTTTTACTGTAGCAAAGTTACTGTAGCAAAATCAAATTTTATAATAGTGTTTTACTGTAGCAATTCACTGTAGCAAAGTCAATTTCACTGTAGCAAATAGTGATTTTTGAAAACACTGTAGCATTTTGAGTAATGTGGCAATTTGAAAACACTGTAACAAATTAGTGTTTAACTGGTTCATCTTAAACGCTTTAGTTAACTTAACTAAATATCAATTGAATCAATAAACGAATGTTACTATCATTTATTATATATATGTATATATCTTTTTAATATACATAAATCAGTTTTTAAATACACATTGGAAGTTATTTATAAATAAATTTTAATAATAAATATTTCAACTTATCATATACATTCGAATAGATATTTAAACCAATAAGTTTAATGTACGGTATCAAACAATTAATACATTGTTACCTTTTCATGTTATAGTATATATGTATCTATTTACATATAATTGTTCGCGAATCGTCGAAAACAACCGAAGGGTATTTAAATATATAAAAGTAATTCAAAAATTTTGAGATTCAGTTTTACAGACTTTGCTTATCATGTCGGAAATGTTAATTATACAAAGATTAAGTTTAAATTTAGTCGAAATTTCTGGGTCATCACAGCCCTTCTCCCATTTCCTGTTTTAATCGAATTATATATTCCAACATGAACACCTTTGGTACAATTCTACAACCATTTACTGTTATAACACATCATAAAACCATCATACACTTTTCAAACTTCCAACGGCCCGTCACCTTTCCATCACCTATGAACCTCACTCAAGAAAGAAAGCTCACAACTCACGCACCCCTTTTACAATCGCTTGAACTACCTACTATACATGGTCGACAAACACAACTATACGCCACTAGAAACAAATACAACCCGCTTGTGTTATTTTTTCTGGTTCAGCCTGTACCATCACCGAAACCATAATCTCACCCTAACCATTAACTATTGTTCGGTCCTGTATACTAGCCTTCTTATTCGATCAGACCCGAAACACACCATCATCATTTATAAACCTGATCCGGTTTCAATTGAGGACACCACTCTCCTTTTCTTCCTCATACCACCGACACCCTATAATCATCATACCCAAAAGATCATTCTTGAAACCGCACCTCCTATATCTTCTCTTCTGACTGAATATCAACCACACTCTCACCTCAATGCTTGTATCATACCGCTTTTTATTTCTGTTCATTTGTTGCCTCGTCAAAACCATCAACATAAGAGTACGAGGTAACACCAACATAAACCACTACCTTCTTGTTACTTCGTGTCTACTAATTCATCCAGGTAACCCCTTTAATCATCGACAATCATTAAACTGCTTTCAAATTTCTGTTTCCGTTTCGTATACACACAATCACCACCACTTTTTATATTTAGTTATTTTTCTTCTTCTTCGACTCTAATCATCAACCATCAAAACCACCATGATAAACAACCACCACTTCTGTCATGATTAATCGAATAAAGCTACTACACTTGTCATCCGTTCCTAGCACTTCTGTCTCAATCGAACAAATACCAAAACACGGGCTTCATCCTGGATTTTTCTTCTTTCTTTTCTCGCAATGGTTACAGCAACGATGTTGTGTTTTCTTTCTTGTGACAATAACATAGATAATGATATATAGAGGAGGAGGGTAGATTATGGGATACATAATGATGACATTAAAGATAAGTAGGTGGGACGGCTTCACTTTCTGTTACGAATCCAAAGTTTAACAAAGGAACCCTTTTTCTCTCCACTAACACCGATTCAATATAAATGCAAATTATGTTGGGCTGATGCGTTTACAACAAGGGACCCTCCCATTAATATTGTCGCCACTTTACCATGTTTCTGTTCTTTTTGATAAAAGAAAACCGAAACCCTACTTGGCTTCTACATCTATTTCTTACGTTTCCCTTTTCTTCTATCGACAATAAAGCCACAACAAGTGTCAACGGTTTAATTTTGGGTGATCATGTTATCTCATTTATTTGGGCTAAAATTACTAAGTGGACTTATGAGGCACCTTGGGCCGTGTTATTCTGTGTAGTTTACAATGGTTGGGCCGCAAGGATAGTTGTAGAAAATGGGAAAAATCGATTGATAATGATTACGTGAATAATGGAAATGTCGATAGTGTGTGATGGTGGTATGAAGAGGATCGATATTCATGATCATGATATTTGATGATGTTGAATATTGATGGAGATGATATTAGTATTTTGGATTAAGATGATATAGATGGTAGTGATATTTGATGATGTTAGTAATATGAGAAATCGGATGACGATGATACATGATATTGAATAAAGATGATATTAGATAATGTAATGGGTTTTAAAGGGAAGACAGTAGATACAAGTTAAAAGAATTTAATGAGCTAACTAATCACGAAAATTAGAACAGCTCATTGGTTTAGAAGAGAATTATTGAGCGAGAGGTCACAGGTTCAATCCTAGTCTGGTGTTTTTTTTTTAAGTAGAGGAACCAGACAGCTATGGATACTGGATATATAATTATGGGTTAGGTTTTAATCAGAAATGAAAGAACGGGAGGATGGTTAGGGGTGTTGTGGGTTAAGCAAGAGGTCTTGGATTCAAACCCGAACTTGGGCAATTTTTTTTTAGATTTTCTTCTTTGAGGTAGTTTTCTGTTATTACGATTATTATTATTATTATTATTATTATTATTATTATTATTATTATTATTATTATTATTATTATTATTATTATTATTATTATTATTATTATTTTTATTATTATTAAAATGAATATTAGTATTATTATTATTTGTAAAATTATTATTTTATAGTTATTATTATTAGTAGTATTATCTTATAATCAAAAACAACTTTTATTACTATTATTGATATTATGATACCAAATAAACATTTCGTATATAAAAATATACTTTTAGTAATATTACATATAAGTAAGTATTAATCATATTAACATTTTTATAGATATTCATATATAACAACTTAAGTATTTTTTAATATAATATTAACCAAATATATATTAATATAACTATATAAATATTAGTCATTATAAATGTATATACACAGATTAAATATATATGATATAAGTTATAATATATGAAATTGTTCAATTACAACTATTGGTATTAATATATATAAACAATATAGGTTCGTGAATCCGAGGCCAACCCTGCATTGTTCAATATAGTCATATGTATTTTTACTACAAAATACATTATGGTGAGTTCTTTTGCTTCCCTTTTACTCTTTACATTTTTGGGCTGAGAATACATGCGCTGTTTTTACAACTTTTTTATTAAATGCTTTTGAAATATATTTTGAACTGCGAATACATGAAATGCTTTTATAAATGTTTGACGAGATAGGCACAGGCAAAACATTCCTCGAATGAATTATTATGCAGACAGAAGTCCTGCGGATTATTACTGAATTATGTGGACATGATAATTGCCACCATTGAATTATGTGGATATGATAATTGCCACCATTGAATTATGTGGACATGATAATTGCCACCAGTTAATGTGAATGTTATATATCGAGAGAATGATTTTATACACAGGTTATGTGTATGTTATTTTTGTGCACAAGATATGGGTACAGTTACTATGATTTATGAAAATGGTTTTGTACACGAGAAAGGTGTACTGTATTTAAAAGATATAGCATGTACATTACAGGTGGGTATAGGATTCGGGCCCATTTGTACCATGCAGCATTTAAATCTTGTGGTCTATCAAAATGATGAAATTTTATTGTTTTATGATAAACCTATGAACTCACCAACCTTTTGGTTGACACTTTTAAGCATGTTTATTCTCAGGTATGAAAGAAACCTTTCGCTGTGCATTTACTCATTTTAAAGACATTACATGGAGTCGTTCATGGCATTTAGACGTCAGTTCATCGTGATGGTACCAGATGTTATTGTATTCGTCCAGGAAGATTTTGGACGGGGTATGACATGTGGTATCAGAGCGGTGGTCTTAGCGAACCAGGTCTGTATTAGTGTGTCTAACAGGTAGTTGTTAGGATGCATTAGTGAGTCTGGACTTCGACCTAGAAGTTGTTAGGTTACATTAATGAGTCTGGGCTTGAACCTGGTCTGCATGTCAAAAGTTTTGCATATCATTCCATGTAGAAAAAAAATATCTACCTATCATTTTCAGTCTCGACGCGTCTTATTGCAATTATTGCATAGATGGTGTACAGACAAATTCATATCCCATCACATTAAACCTTGTCTGAAACATCTCCTTAATTTCCTCCTTAATCTACGGAATCTTCTGTACAATATATAAGTATTAGGTATTCTATGTAATTAGAATATCATCCAATAGCCGAAAATCATTTCATTTCGAAAAATCCTATAATCTATCGTACGAAATGGAACTCGCCACTAGTTCAAGTCCCTCGGATTCCGATATGGAGTCCCACTCTAGCTCCGAAAGTAGCATCACTAGGATGAATCAATCAATCAGCCATCCCCAATTCATCTGATGGGTTCGTAGTTAACTTAATCAATGAAGACAAGAAGAAAGCGATCCTTTCCACCCACCGAATTTCCCTCTTGGTGATGAACCTGAAGCACTCACCGGCGAACCAATCCGAAACACCATTTTCACCCTCATTACCCGAATATCTCACCATGATTATATTCTATCCACAATTCTAAACCTTATTCATCCGCTCGTTCCGACCGACAATCATCCCGGAATAATATAAGAAGTCAACGAACTTCGCGCTCGAATAATTAATTTGAAAAATATGGTGCAAAACGTACCAGCTTCAGCAACAGCACCAGCAACAACAGTACCACCAACAACAACATCCGCATCCCAAGCCTCAATTTCATAATCTGTCCCACAAACATCAACATCATACGCACCATAAATACCAAGGAGTACCAACAGTAATGAACAATGAAGTATTGATCCATAACTTTATTAATATTCTGCGAAGAATATGTGGATCCTAATAATTAACGATGAAGTATTGATCCATAACTTCATTAATATTCTGCGAAGAATATGTGGTTCCTAATAGTTTTAGAGATTACTTATTCTAGCTCCAATCGAAAAACAAATGAGCCTAATATTATATTGACTCATTAAATCCATAATTACATCTGAATAAAATATATATGTATATATATTTTCATAAAGATTGTGATTAAAAATTCTTTCATACAAACTGTTAATGATGCAAATATTTTAACGGGTAGGTAATACCCGAGGAATATTTAAGATTTCACATTAATAAGTTACATTGTACATTCTTCAAATCTGATTCAACAGTCATTTACTATCCTACTTACATTCACAGATATATGAATCCGCTCACCACAGAATAACCATTTCCATTCAAATTTCATATTTGGATTTCGAACTATCAGAATCCAACAAGTGGCATAATGAAGAAAACATTTGACGGAATAAAATTTGTTAGAAACAAACAAATTAACTATGAGAAAATTTTGTTAAGAATCCAAGCTAACAAAATCCTAGCTAACCGTTCCTAGCTAACTGTGGACTAACCAACTGAGGACTACCAACAGTGGACAACTAAAATGAATTAAAATATTGATTATAACATATGAAACTAAACAATACTTCAAGTTTGCCACTTAATTTTCATCTTAAACCCCATTTATATCTTGACGATTACAACCTACGTTCAAACCATTCATAATCCTTGAAAACACCTCAATCGGGAGGATGAATCAACCGCACTTCATCTACGGAAGAAAATATTTACGCATATAGTTATGCACCTGAAAAATTCTCGGAACCTGTATAAATGTTTAGCACACATCTGTGCTAGCTTCTTTGGCATTGTTATTTTCGAAAATAACAACGCAATTTCTTTTCAAATTAGCCAATTTTGTGACAGCTCCAGCAAATCAACTTCAAGTTTTTCATTCGAATAAGCCATATTATAACGATTACTCCTTCATCATTGTTACCGGAGAACCGTTTATATTCCACCACATTAGCATTAAACTTACCAGTAACTTCACTACTCATTGACTTAAGTCTCTCCGAAGAATCATTATATTTGTTCATTAAAACCCTATCATATACTTATCCACATCTTTTAACGAGAGTTGTCATATCAATTACCGAGAATTAGCAATCAGTATTTCGAATCTCACAGCATTTCTACATCAACAGTTATATGTACACGTATAACATTTATCTCTTAGAATTATGATCTTACACTCTGAAATTCTGAAAAGCACCCAGTCTACGAATCAATACTCTGAATTCTGAAAAAGCTGAATGAAGCAGCAAAAACTGTAAACGACTTTAACTGTCGAAAGTTTGATGATAAAGAATAGTATGTTGGCAAAGTTCAAAAAAGTTGGAACCAGAAACCGGATTGAGCAAACCATGAAGGAGACTCTGAACAAATTACAAGGACTAAACTTGTACATAAAGAATCCAGATGATTCTGTTTCTGATGAAATCCTTAGCGAATACCTTACCCCTTAACCACTCTAAATCATCGTGAATGAATTTCTTCATCACAATTTGATTCTGAAATCCTAAGATATCATCGTATCTTTCATTATAAATATCCTCAATATTTCTGAAGATATCATCATAAATATTCTTGTCCGATATTCCTTATCTCTCCACTCTATCTGTTATCTCATAAAAGGAAACTGTTTTGGTTTCTATATTCTGTAAATCTTAGAATTTAAAATATGAATGGTTTGAAGTAGTGTCGGGAACTGATGCATGAGTTAGTATAATATAATGACACTTGATCAACATGATTATATTACAGTAATTCATGTTGAGTTTCTAATGAAACGTGATGATTCACAGAATATACCGTCATCATGTGCCATTTACACGACTCTTACATTCTATCTATTATATAAACGTATCAAGAACATATTTTCTTGATAGTCTTATCTTTTCCCTTGAACTCTAGTAATTTGACAAATCAAGATCATGCTATTATAATCTCTCTATTAGAACATTAATCAGGTTCATTCGAACCTCCATATCTACGAAATTCTGGATCATTATTCGCTTGACTTAAAGTCGGGAAGAGAGAACAAAGTATGGAACTCTAAGATAGAAAGGAAACGAAGGGAGTGGATTTATAGTGAAATATCAGACAAAACAGTCAAGACAGATCATCACATTTAATAAAAGAGGATCTAATTTCCTTAATTACCGAAAAATCTAATTTTATCACGAAGATTTTCTTCAAATCCCTTGAACTCCGGAAATCAATCATATCTACGTCAAAAGATATGACAAAACATTATTTTCTCATTTCACTATTTTGTGATAGCTTCACTCATACTCTTCACATAATCGAATTGTTTTATCCATATTACTCAATGATGATAAAACACTATTTATTAACTCATATTCATCATGAAAACATTTATATTGTCAGCCATGACCACCCCACTCAAATTTCGGGACGAAATTTCTTTAACGGGTAGGTACTGTGATGACCCGGGAATTTCCGACCAAATTTAAACTTTAATCTTTATATGGTTCCGACACGATAAGCAAAATCTGTAATGTTGAGTCTCGAAAGTCTTGAAATCTATATTCATGTAATCAATTACCTTCTGACTATCCCCGACGATTCACGAACAAATATGTAAATATATATATATGAATATATAATTTTGAATTCCATGTATAACTATTATATTGTAAAATATATGAAATATATAAATATTCAATATTCAATAAATATAATCATACCATATATAATATGATTAATAAATTAAATGTAATTACAAGTTGAATTATAGTTGTAATTTTATTATTTCATTCATTATAATTATTAATAGCAATATTAGTACTATAAATATTAATAAAGATTATAATATGAAATTTGATACATTATCATATTTATTAATGCTATTGTTATCATTATATCATTACTAATTACTAATATAACTAATAGTGAAATTATAATTTTAGCTATTGAGATTTATATCAGTAATATCAATATTATTAAAAATTATAAATTTTTATTATTATCATATTACTATCACTTTCATTATTATTATTATTATTATTATTATTATTATTATTATTATTATTATTATTATTATTATTATTTTTATTATTATTATTATTATTTTTATTATTATTATTATTATTAGTAATTTGATTTTCATAATTATAATTATTATTTATTAAAATCTAATATATAAATCGCAAGTATGGATTAGGAATCATAATTAGTTTGATGTTGCTTTCATACTGTATTAACTTTACAAACTAGTATCAATCACGAATTAATCAGAGAGATAAATTACAAATTCTGTTATAAATCAGAATCATAATTTTGTATTCTTTCCTCTTGTTTTCATATCCTTTTTTTTTTCCTAATTCATACGTGATTCACCTGTGATTTAAAGGTGATATTGATTGATTGATTACGTTTATTCAGTGTGTTTGTTAGAGTCTCAATTCATTTTAATATCTTTATCTATCTCATATATAGACAATACTTAGGTATCTAATGCATATATTATTGTACATATTTAGATATTAAAAATCCACTTCTCTTATTGCTACAGCCCTCCTCCCATTTCCTGTTTTAATCGAATTATATATTCCAACATGAACACCTTTGGTACAATTCTACAACCATTTACTGTTATAACACATCATAAAACCATCATACACTTTTCAAACTTCCAACGACCCGTCACCTTTCCATCACCTATGAACCTCACTCAAGAAAGAAAGCTCACAACTCGAGCACCCCTTTTACAATCGCTTGAACTACCTACTATACATGGTCGACAAACAAAACTATACGCCACTAGAAACAAATACAACCCGCTTGTGTTATTGTTTCTGGTTCAGCCTGTACCATCACCGAAACCATAATCTCACCCTAACCATTAACTATTGTTCGGTCCTGTATACTAGCCTTCTTATTCGATCAGACCCGAAACACACCATCATCATTTATAAACCTGATCCGGTTTCAATTGAGGACACCACTCTCCTTTTCTTCCTCATACCACCGACACCCTATAATCATCATACCCAAAAGATCATTCTTGAAACCGCACCTCCTATATCTTCTCTTCTGACTGAATATCAACCACACTCTCACCTCAATGCTTGTATCATACCGCTTTTTATTTCTGTTCATTTGTTGCCTCGTCAAAACCATCAACATAAGAGTACGAGGTAACACCAACATAAACCACTACCTTCTTGTTACTTCGTGTCTACTAATTCATCCAGGTAACCCCTTTAATCATCGACAATCATTAAACTGCTTTCAAATTTCTATTTCCGTTTCGTATACACACAATCACCACCACTTTTTATATTTAGTTATTTTTCTTCTTCTTCGACTCTAATCATCAACCATCAAAACCACCATGATAAACAACCACCACTTCTGTCATGATTAATCGAATAAAGCTACTACACTTGTCATCCGTTCCTAGCACTTCTGTCTCAATCGAACAAATACCAAAACACGGGCTTCATCCTGGATTTTTCTTCTTTCTTTTCTCGCAATGGTTACAGCAACGATGTTGTGTTTTCTTTCTTGTGACAATAACATAGATAATGATATATAGAGGAGGAGGGTAGATTATGGGATACATAATGATGACATTAAAGATAAGTAGGTGGGACGGCTTCACTTTCTGTTACGAATCCAAAGTTTAACAAAGGAACCCTTTTTCTCTCCACTAACACCGATTCAATATAAATGCAAATTATGTTGGGCCGATACATTTACAACAAGGGACCCTCCCATTAATACTGTCGCCACTTTACCATGTTTCTGTTCTTTTTGATAAAAGAAAACCGAAACCCTACTTGGCTTCTACATCTGTTTCTTACGTTTCCCTTTTCTTCTATCGACAATAAAGCCACAACAAGTGTCAACGGTTTAATTTTGGGTGATCATGTTATCTCATTTATTTGGGCTAAAATTACTAAGTGGACTTATGAGGCACCTTGGGCCGTGTTATTCTGTGTAGTTTACAATGGTTGGGCCGCAAGGATAGTTGTAGAAAATGGGAAAAATCGATTGATAATGATTACGTGAATAATGGAAATGTCGATAGTGTGTGATGGTGGTATGAAGAGGATCGATATTCATGATCATGATATTTGATGATGTTGAATATTGATGGAGATGATATTAGTATTTTGGATTAAGATGATATAGATGGTAGTGATATTTGATGATGTTAGTAATATGAGAAATCTGATGATGATACATGATATTGAATAAAGATGATATTAGATAATGTAATGGGTTTTAAAGGGAAGACAGTAGATACAAGTTAAAAGAATTTAATGAGCTAACTAATCACGAAAATTAGAACAGCTCATTGGTTTAGAAGAGAATTATTAAGCGAGAGGTCACAGGTTCAATCCTAGTCTGGTTTTTTTTTTAAGTAGAGGAACCAGACAGCTATGGATACTGGATATATAATTATGGGTTAGGTTTTAATCAGAAATGAAAGAACGGGAGGATGGTTAGGGGTGTTGTGGGTTAAGCAAGAGGTCTTGGATTCAAACCCGAACTTGGGCAATTTTTTTTTAGATTTTCTTCTTTGAGGTAGTTTTCTGTTATTACGATTATTATTATTATTATTATTATTATTATTATTATTATTATTATTATTATTATTATTATTATTATTATTATTATTATTATTATTATTATTAAAATGAATATTAGTATTATTATTATTTGTAAAATTATTATTTTATAGTTATTATTATTAGTAGTATTATCTTATAATCAAAAACAACTTTTATTACTATTATTGATATTATGATACCAAATAAACATTTCGTATATAAAAATATACTTTTAGTAATATTACATATAAGTAAGTATTAATCATATTAACATTTTTATAGATATTCATATATAACAACTTAAGTATTTTTTTAATATAATATTAACTAAATATATATTAATATAACTATATAAATATTAGTCATTATAAATGTATATACACAGATTAAATATATATGATATAAGTTATAATATATGAAATTATTCAATTACGACTATTGGTATTAATATATATAAACAATATAGGTTCGTGAATCCGAGGTCAACCCTGCATTGTTCAATATAGTCATATGTATTTTTACTACAAAATACATTATGGTGAGTTCTTTTGCTTCCCTTTTACTCTTTACATTTTTGGGCTGAGAATACATGCGCTATTTTTACAACTTTTTTATTAAATGCTTTTGAAATATATTTTGAACTGCGAATACATGAAATGCTTTTATAAATGTTTGACGAGATAGACACAAGCAAAACATTCCTCGAATGAATTATTATGCAGACAGAAGTCCTGCGGATTATTACTGAATTATGTGGACATGATAATTGCCACCATTGAATTATGTGGATATGATAATTGCCACCATTGAATTATGTGGACATGATAATTGCCACCAGTTAATGTGAATGTTATATATCGAGAGAATGATTTTATACACAGGTTATGTGTATGTTATTTTTGTGCACAAGATATGGGTACAGTTACTATGATTTATGAAAATGGTTTTGTACACGAGAAATGTGTACTGTATTTAAAAGATATAGCATGTACATTACAGGTGGGTATAGGATTCGGGCTCATTTGTACCATGCAGCATTTAAATCTTGTGGTCTATCAAAATGATGAAATTTTATTGTTTTATGATAAACCTATGAACTCACCAACCTTTTGGTTGACACTTTTAAGCATGTTTATTCTCAGGTATGAAAGAAACCTTCCGCTGTACATTTGCTCATTTTAAAGACATTACATGGAGTCGTTCATGGCATTTAGACGTCAGTTCATCGTGATGGTACCAGATGTTATTGTATTCGTCCAGGAAGATTTTGGACGGGGTATGACATGAGGTATTAGTAACCTCAATTAATATCCTTATGACTTTTTCTTGTCTCTTGAGGCTTAGTTTGATGTTTGCTATCTTAAGGCATTGCTTAAGGGTCATGAGTGATTCGACCTGGCATGACGTTCTTAGAAAAGCAAGTTGGGTTAAGGCCAAAGGATTCTAAGATAAAGGAAGATCATTTGAAGTTCACATTAATTTGTATTCACCGGCCGGCCAATTATCTTGTCTCGGTGACAAATCTTAGTGATAAATGATAATTGGGAATACAATATGGTTTTATGAGTAAAACTGAGATCATGTGAGTTAGTAATGTGATTAATGATCTAGGATATTGCATACCAAATCTACTCTTGTCATTTTGTTTTTGAGATGCTATATATTCCTAACAGATGTATAGCATATGTGCTCTCAACGTATGCCGGTCGCACGGCCTATTTTTCCAGAATGAACTGTTTGCTAGTTTTACGATAGTTCTCTCGAGATATAATGAGTATATTAAGTCAGTTTGTGTGCGAGTGGGAGATGTTGGAACTTGAATACAGTTTAACCCGTATCCAATCTGCCCACTAAACTTCCTTTATAACTACTAATGTATACTTATTAAGTTAGTAATTATGTATTACTAATGGACCATTATATTAGTTGTTAATGTGTCATAAGTTTCATTATATTTATGAGATTTATAAGAAATAAATATCCATTATGTTAGTGATTAATGGAGACCTTTCAATAGCCTTTGTGGTTACAATGTACTTCTTATATAATGAAGTTAGGAGGTGCATAGAGAAGGGTACAACAAAATAACACATACTATAACTCATATACACCTTGCTTGTGAAAGAAAGATCGAGAGAGACAAGATATTGTTCTTGTCAAATTCGTGTATATTTGAGGCAAACTAGATAAGGGAATCTTAGGTTGTGAACCGTGAAAGCTTTTCGTTTGTTATTGCTTTTCTCGACCGGTGATCTAAACAACGATCTTTTTCGCTTCAGCTGCTAGTATTCGGTATGTATCGAATCTATCTATTTACTTCAGAAGGTACGTTATAATATGAAATATTAACAATTGAAATAAATATTTAAATGTAGTCTTAGAGCTATATATGTTTATCATTCCCCTTCTTATATTTAATTTATTTAACTCTTCCATGATAGTGTAATAATGTTCGATGCAACTTTCTGTGCTCGAAATAACGATAAATGAAATCAAATGTCTACAATCATGCATATACTTAACTATATAAATCTTAAAAAAGGATATATGTGAAAAAAATACATAGCTAAGGATACATGCTAGTACAAATCACATTACAAAAATAATATTATGTTGCAACATCCGAATGAATCATAATTTTGCAACAAAAAACCAATCCTTCGCAATCTTCGTTGACGGTACTAGAAGCTTTGAACCAAACTTGATGATGTAAATATGTCTTGTGAAATTGTTGATGCAGGGCACAAGGAATTAAAGTGCGGTGTGGTATATGTTCCTTGAAATAAACTTTTGTAAATCACATGATATGCGGTTTCTGTTAAGTGTAATCCATCCCAGTTCGCGTATGTTTCTGGCTGATCGCAAGTTGTCGATGATGGATCCGCACATGCAACAAGCATATTGTAGTTATAAGGTCCCCCGCCTCCACAACACGCTTTTAGTGCCCCGTTTGTGAACCCTATATATTTCAAGACACTTAAAATCTAACAAAATGCATCGTACTCTATAAGGGGTATAAAGGTTTATTAACATAAAATATTACTCCGTAAAATTTTTAATAAGTGTAATATGGAGTATCACTTTTATCATTGTTCATAAAGAATTTTGATTTCAATTTTATGACGGACAAAGACCATTTTAAGGAAATTGGTATTTTATTTGCCATCACACAGTCATGTTAGCGCTTAATGCCACCTCGTCAAATATGATAACGCGACATCCATACCATCACTTAGTAAAATCTTAGGGATTTATTAAGATACAATGACATGACATGGCTGACTGATGGCAAATATTCCTTATCTAAAAAAGATCATTTACAAGTATAGAATGGAGATCATAGCTATTTATTGAGAATGATAAATATTGATGATACTCCTTATTGAGAATTTTAGTATTTCATGTTATCTTTATGGAATATTAGAGGCCTTATTTAAAACAATCATCTATATATCTACAAAAAGTGACTCCTAGAGTCATAAATATGACTATTAACCCAACTAATTTAATATAGATTACATATATTTAATATATTAAATATAGTTAAATTATTGTAAATAAATTGTATATATTATTTAATATATATTACATATATTAAATACTAAATATATATTAAATAATATATAGATTACATATTATTATATAATATATGAAAGATATTAAATAATATATATTATTTAATATAATAAATTAAATAATATCTTAAATCATAAATAATATATAGATTAAATATTTTATAAATCATAAATAAAAAGTATAACTAATGAGTTATTTATTAAAATGTAAATAAACAAATAAAAAGTATTACTATTATTATTATTATTATTATTATTATTATATATTTTAGTTATATTGTATGATTAATAGTCAAGATTATGATTATTTTTATAAAATTAAAATGTCATAAATTAATTTTCACTTAACTAATGAGCAATAAATATATGAACTTTTCATCTTCTTGCTGAAGTAAATTATTTTTCGGTACCTATAAATTAATTATTGTATGTCATCTACATTTTTTCTTATATATATATATATATATATATATATATATATATATATATATATATATATATATATATATATATATATATAGATACATACATACATATATATAGTGACTCAAGGAGTCATAAATATGACTATAGTTTTGATCATATACATAGCATTGTATATGTATATTTTATTTGCCAAAAGCCAAGAGCAGAGTTATGCGGATTATAATGCAAAGCCATGAAGTATCCGCTGAAAATAAGCATAGCAGCTGTATTTCCGCACTAATCGGGGACTGCGGTTCAATCCGCTGAGTTTTCGCGGAAGGATAAGCAATCTGCGGATCGCGGTTATCTCGAACACGATAAATAGAGAGCTTGGCCTCTCATTTATAGGTTGTTGATTCTCTGCCATTTTTGCCTAAGCCTTTGTAATTTTCACTTGTGATCATGCCCAAGGGATTTTTACACCGCGCAAAGGTGAATTAAGCTAATTAACAATCAAGACCGGTTCGGGGTGGTTAATCACTTGATAGTTAAAGTGAAAGACGATCATCGGGGCCCAAAATAATCATCAAACATTCCATCCTCCATTACATTCTTATTGCACTCAATCCGTAATTAGGTAACATCGCTAATTAAGGATTGATCAATTGGCGCCATCCGTGGGACACGTTTTACGAATTAAACTGAAATTTTTTTTGTTTTATGCCGTTAAAACAATTAATTCGACGGTTTAATTTCAATCGTGTTTTTGTTGTGATGATTTGCAGGTGCATACATCTAAAATCGGCGGCGAATTGCTTGATTGCTTAGAATTATGAGTAATATTGGAAATAATAGTGATGTAGTGGTCGCTGTGCGAGCGAATGCCCAAAAAAGAGGAAAAAAGCGAAAGTCCGCTAAAATGTATCATAATTGGCAATTTGCGCCAATTAGTTTCCCGAAAATGCAGAGCGTTGATTTCTCTGAAATGCTGATAATGGTATCGTGCAAAATCGCGGAAGCTGATATCACAGTCATGAAAGTCCATGTCGACAACGGCAGTAGCTTTGATATTATTTACGAACAATGCTTCGCTCAATTGCCAGAAAGTATTAAAACAAACCTGCAAACAACCGCAGTTTCACTAACCGATTTTGCAGGAGAATCTTCATTGCCTATAAGTATTTTGTCATTAAACATCGAGTTAGCTGATGTTAATGATGACGCTTTGGTGCGACAAGCGCGATTAGATTTTTATGTTATGCGAGCCTCTTCTCGCTATAACATGCTGCTGGGAAGAACCACTATAAGTAAATTTGGAATTGTCCCGTCTACAATTCATGGCATGATTAAGTTTCCAACATATAAGGGAGTTGCCACAATATGTTCAATGAGCATTATGCCTATTTGTGCGGCTGTTAACGTAAAAACCACAGGGCAAGAACCTGTTGATGGTGCGGATGCTATGGAAATAATTAATCCCGCATATCCAGAACAGAAAATCAAAGTAGGACGCAATGTTAGTGCGGATACTAGAAAAGAAATTGTGCAATTACTTGTCCAGTATATGGATGTTTTTGCCTGGTGCGAAAACGATATGACTGGTGTTCCGAGTCATATTATGGAACACAGGCTTAATGTGAATCCAGCTCTAAAACCCGTAGTGCAAAAGCGAAGGGGTATGGCCCCAGATCGCGTAAAATGGTTGTGTGAAGAAGTAACAAAATTGGTAAGAGCCGAAATTTTGCGCGAACTCCAATACCAATCATGGATTGCGAATCCAGTATTGGTGAAAAGACCTGATGGTTCTTTGAGAATGTGTATTAATTACAAAGATTTGAATAAAGCGTGCCCCAAGGATAACTATCCGCTTCCAGAAATTGATCTGAAAGTGGAATATTTACATGCTTTTCCATATAAATGTTTTTTGGACGTGGCAAGAGGATATCATCAGATTCCTATGGCGCAAGAAGACGTAGATAAAACCGCATTTCATACGGGCAAAGGCATATATTGCTATATCATGATGCCTTTCGGTTTAATCAATGCGGGCGCGACATATCAACGGTTGATTGATACCACGTTTGATAAATAAATAGGGCGTAATCTTGAAGCTTATGTAGATGATTTAGTCATCAAAAGCATGACGCAAGAGCGAATCATTGAAGATATGCAAGAAACATTTGACAGATTGCGAAAAATAAACATGAAGCTTAATCCGCTAAAATGTAGTTTTGGCAAAACGGAAGGGAAATTTTTGGGATATCTTGTTACAGAACAAGGTATTCAAGCTAATCTAAAAAAGATCGAGGCTATAGAAAATATGACCGCGCCGAAAACGGTCAAAGAAGTGCAAAGTTTGACTGGAAAGCTAGCCGCATTAACGCGCTTCTTGTCTAATGCCGCGGAAAGGCAGTTGCCATTTTTCAAAACCTTAAAAGGTTGCTTGAAGCAAAAGAATTTTGCTTGGTCCAGCGAAGCAGAATCTGCGTTTCAAGAGATGAAAAAGTTGTTAAAAACTTTGCCTACACTAACAGCGCCGGTTCATGGCGAAACTCTTTATCTTTATATTTCAGTAGCAAACGAAGCTTTTGGCTCAGTTTTAATCGCGGAAAGGAACAAAATACAAAAGCTAGTGTATTTTGTTAGTAAAGTTCTTACGGGGAGTGAAATAAACTATGCGCCGATTGAAAAGTTTGTGTAAGCGCTCATTTTAACAACGCGAAGGCTACGGAGATATTTTCAAGGGCATCCCGTGCATGTATTAACTAATCTACCAATCAGGAAAGTCTTAACAAAGCCAGAGATATCTGGTAGACTCGCATTATGGTCGGTAGAATTAGGTGCTTATCAAATATCTTACCTTCCGCACATCGCGGAAAAAGGACAAGTTATGGCGGATTATCTCGCTGAACTGTCTGGAGAGTTGGAGGTGATTAACGAGCGAACCGCACTAAAATTTGAACACGGTGAAACTTGGGATTTATTTACTGATGGTGCTTCGTGTGCAGAAGGTGCAGGTGCGGGTTTAGTTTTAGCAAGTTCAAGCGGTGAAGAGCATACTTATGCTCTGCGGTTTAATTTTGACGTAACAAACAATGAGGCAGAGTATGAGGCATTGCTTGCAGGTTTAAATATTGCGCAAAAAATGAATATTGTTAAGTTGCGTGCATTTACGGATTCGCTGCTAGTAGCGAATCAGTTTAATGGATCTTTTGACGCGCATGATCCCTCTATGCAGAAATATTTGCAGTTGTTGAAAGAAATGGTAGTGCGATTTGAGCATTTCGAACTTGCGCAAGTGCCAAGAAGCCAAAACAAAAAGGTGGATGCGTTGAGCAAATTGGCTGCTTTAACGTTCTCGTACTTTCAAAAACAAGTATGGGTTGAGGAATTACCAAGTAAATCAATAGATAGTGACTTAATGGTTGCATCTGTTACAGAAGAACAACAAAATTGGATGGACTCAATTCTACAATATATCCGCAGTGATATTATGCCAGATGATGGTCGCGAAGCCCGTTTAGTAAGAGAGCGAGCACCGATGTATATCATCCAAGATGATATCTTATATCGCAAATCATATTGCGGGCCAATGATACGTTGTGTCGGCCCAATCGAGGCAGAAATGATTATAGAAGAAGTGCATAATGGTACTTGTGCACTGCATTCAGGCTACAAAACTATCGCAGCAAAAATTATGCGAATGGGATACTTTTGGCCATCCCTATACCGCGATGTAGCAAAAATTTTTAAACGCTGTAAAAGTTGCCAAAGGCATGCTCCGCAGAATCGAATGCCGCGGCATGATATGATTCCTGTTAATTCACCATGGCCGTTTAATAAATGGGCTATTGACATTATAGGGCCATTTCCTGCAGGCCCTGGAAATGTTAAATTCCTGATTGTCGCGATTGATTACTTTACCAAATGAGTTGAAGCTAAGGCGGTTCGCACTATTACTGGTGTGCAAGTGCGAAATTTTGTATGGGAATACATTGTTTGCCGATTTGGCATTCCGCGAGAATTGGTTAGCGATAATGGTGCTCAAATAGCGAAAGATCCTTTTAAGACATGGTGCACTGATTTAAATATTATACAAAAATTTACATCAGTGGCGCACCCACAGGCTAACGGTTTATGCGAAGTAACCAATCGTGACATAGTAAGCGGTATTAAAAAGAGATTATGTGAAAAGAGAACAGGTTGGGTAGATGAATTACCCAATGTGTTATGGGCACATCGCACAACATTTAAGAAAAACACAGGTGAAACACCTTTTAGCTTGGTGTATGGTTCTGAGGCAGTCATTCCTGCGGAAATTCTGGTACCAACGCATAGAATAGTTAACTTTGAAGAAGAAGCAAATGATGCTGTGTTGAGCGAAAACCTGAATTTCATTGAGGAGCGGCGATTAATGGCTGCTATTAGAGAAGCGAATAATAAGCAGCAAATTGCTAAGTATTATAACAAAAGAGTGCGTGCTTTGTTTTTCGCTATAGGCGAATGGGTGTTGCGAAACAATGAAGCAAGCAGAGCAGAAAAGCTTGGCAAGTTGGGTCCTAATTGGGAAGGCCCTTATCAAATTGTGGCAATTAATGCCGCAGGTTCATATAAGCTCGCAGATATGGAAGGGCGTGTTTTACCTAATGCGTGGCATGCTGTTTTGTTAAAGCGATATTACGCGTAGTTTTGCGAAAAATATCAAAGATATATGTACAAAGTGCGACATTGGATTCAAGGCATATGGCTGACATGCTTATTAGGTGTTTTTGTTTTTTATTTTTTTTGCAAGTCTTGATCACGATTGTAGGAATTTTAAAAATAAGCACTTGTAAAAATACGCGAAAAGCTTATTTGTGAAATATGAATAGTTATAAAGATTGTTTCATAATGATTATAGTATTTCGCAGTGTTTAAATAGCAAAGTGATGAAATTTCCCACTTTTGCATGCGAATTATTGCGAAAGGAATTTTATATCCTAAGTATTTGATTTTGCCAATGCTTAAATGCTTCGCAATGCTAATTAATTGCCTAAGGATCGTTTCGGCGGACTTAGAAGATTCATAACGTATAAGCATATATGCATACAGATTGTTTCGCAAAAGTACGCATTTATTATGTGCACAATAATATATGTTGAAAATTGCAAAGGACAAGTTTGTGTTATGAATGTTGATAATGGAAGCGCTATAAAAATGGAAATACTTGCAAAAATATGAAAAAGCGAAATTTTATTAATAAGGTCGCAGAAGCAGCTGCGTGCTGTTATACAAAGTGAGTACTAATCCTTGGTTAAGTCAAGCTTGATGATGTCATCTGCAGTGACATCTTCTTGCTCACTTATTGCGGTTATTTTGGGGAGGAGAATTTCGGCTATGCCCTGTTGAGCAACCGCGTATGCTGATTTCGCCTCTTCCAGTGAGCAAAGGCGATCAGCTAATGCAGATGGTAGCGGGTCTGGAAGTGGGCAGCGAATAGCAATCTCATCCATAAATTCAACCCTCTCGCATAGCCTTAACGCGGCGGCAAATGTTGAAAATTTTACAGAAACAGGCTTGGAATTGAGAATCTTTCTAGCCAGTTCAGGAAAATGTTGGCAGACCTTGGTGAACTCAAGTTCCGCAGAGGCTTTAGAAGCAAGAGCGTTGTCTCGCTCTGTCGTTAGTTTTGTCACATTCTCTGACAGTGCTTTAATGGTGTCCTGCAGTTGGTTTTCTTTCTCAGTCGCAGCAGCAACCTGTTGTTTCAAGTCATCAACGGTGGTTTTTGCTGCGGTTAGCTCATGGGAGAGATTAGCACAACGTTTTTCGCTGTCTTCAGCTTTGATCTTCTCAGCATTGTACTTTAGTTGTTCAGCTTCAAGAACATTGAAAAATCGTTCTTGACGGCATATAACATCATATGCTGAATTGAAGCACATGTAGAAATTTTGAACAAAACTATTATGCGCGTCCAGCGCAGAGAGTTTAGAGAACTCGCGGCGAAGCTCGCCGGGGATTGCTAACTTCATCTGTTGGCGCTGATCCAGAGCAGCAGCAGCTGAAGCATAAGTGTATCCTGCCAAACCGTCAATCCGCACTCCATAAGAGTCAGGTGGAGTGCGGAACAATTCAGTAATTTGATTAAGAGTGTTCGGGCTTGCAAAGATAGGATCCCCAGAAGAATCACCTGCAAAATAACATCGTTGGTTAGTCGGCGAAATAAAAATAATGTATATTTTACAGATGCAATAACAATCCGCAATATACCAATTTGCTGGTCCCCTTCGTGTTCCGATATAAATGGATTATCGTGAGGGGGGTCTCCTGTTGTTTATGTTTTTTGCTTTGTGAAGACGGCGGCGTTTGTAACGGCCGCTTGGTAGAGCTCGGCTTTGTATAGGGAGATTTGGAGGTTAAATCGACGATTGGAATGGGTTGCTTTTCTTTTGATGATGACGATTTAGCTTCCGGGCTTGTTAATAGTTTGGTGATCAGGGTTTTTGGATCAGCCTTCCTATCTAACTCGTTAATCTTCATTTAAAATTAAATAAGAGCTACAAGTAATGACTAAAATGATAAAGATTGACTGACGAATTGAGAATTTTTCTGATATTTTGGAAAAATGAGTAGTGAATTTGTGATTTCAGATCACAATATATATAGGCGACGGGGTTAATTATGTTAATTATCTATTGAGATAATTCAAACGG
Organism: Rutidosis leptorrhynchoides; assembly: GCF_046630445.1. Taxonomy (NCBI): domain Eukaryota; kingdom Viridiplantae; phylum Streptophyta; class Magnoliopsida; order Asterales; family Asteraceae; genus Rutidosis; species Rutidosis leptorrhynchoides. The sequence continues at coordinate 76,768,903 of NC_092338.1, read as the reverse complement.
TAACATTGACTGTTATAACGGTAACAAAGATAACGCGAAATATGTTTCAATGCGGATAGTGGTCAGGTTAACGGCGAATTCATGGAGTTTATCATGATATATTTGCTTCGCGAAAGTGTATCATAATAAACTGGGGGGACTTGATCATATACATAGCATTGTATATGTATATTTTATTTGCCAAAAGCCAAGAGCAGAGTTATGCGGATTATAATGCAAATCCATGAAGTATCCGCTGAAAATAAGCATAGCAGCTGTATTTTCGCACTAATCGGGGACTGCGGTTCAATCCGCTGAGTTTTCGCGGAAGGATAAGCAATCCGCGGATCGCGGTTATCTCGAACACTATAAATAGAGAGCTTGGCCTCTCATTTATAGGTTGTTGATTCTCTGCCATTTTTGCCTAAGCCTTTGTAATTTCCACTTGTGATCTTGCCCAAGGGATTTTTACACCGCGCAAAGGTGAATTAAGCTAATTAACAATCAAGACCGGGTCGGGGTGGTTGATCACTTGATAGTTAAAGTGAAAGACGATCATCGGGGCCCAAAATAATCATCAAACATTCCATCCTCCATTACATTCTTATTGCACTCAATCTGTAATTAAGTAACATCGCTAATTAAGGATTGATCAAGTTTAATATAGATTACATATATTAACTATTATCAAATTATTGTGAATAGATCGTATATATTATTTAATATAGATTACATATATTAAATTATAAATATATTAAATAATACATAGATTGCATATTATTTTATAATATATGAAATATATTAAATAATAAATATTATTTGATATATTAAATTAAATAATATATTAAATCATAAATATTATATAGATTACATATCTTAAATAAATCAAAAATAAAAAGTATAACTATTGAGTTATTGATTAAATCGTAAATAAATAAATAAAAAGTATAATAATAATAATAATAATAATAATAATAATAATAATAATAATAATAATAATAATAATAATAATAATTATTATTATTATTATTATTATTATTATTATTATTATTATTATTATTATTATTATTATTATTATTATTATTATTATTATTATTATTATTATTATTATTATTATACATTTTAGTTATATTGTATGATTAATAGTCTAGATTATGATTATTTTTATAAAATTAAAAAGTCATAAATTAATTTTCACTTAATTAATGAGTAATAAATATATGAACCTTTCATTTTCTTGCCGAAGTATGTTATTTTTTTGTACCTATATAAATATGTATGTCATCTCTATTTTTTCATATTAATCATACGATTAGAGAAACACACCATATAATTAAAAGATGGTTAAAATGGTTTTATTTGGTCAAGTTTTGATTATCTACATGACAATGTATATTGAATTTCTTAAATATCATGTATCTTCTATTGCTTTGGTGTGTCTATATGTATGATGGGGATTTTATATCGTCTCCTTTTTTATTTATCTCACGATTTTATTACTTTTAATGTGAACATATATTATGATTATTATATTATATATCTGTATTTGTATATTCAAGTTATGTATCATGATGTTTTTTATAACTTCATCTTCACATAGATTATAGATAGTATAAATATATCCAAAAATAATATATATATATATATATATATATATATATATATATATATATATATATATATATATATATATATATATATATATATATATATATATATATATATTAAACAAACATCGATTTAAAAAAATGTAAAGTGTGGACAAGCCAAGAAGAAACGTGGTTGGCTCTATGTTGGATCGATTATATTCGTCATAAGATTCTCTTTTTAATGTTAATATTATTATTATTATTATTATATTGTATATATTTGTATTTGTATATTCAAGTTATATTTAATTTCTTATATATCATATATCTTATTAGATGATTTGTTTATTTTTTTTACATGTATCATGTGATTTCTTATCTTTTTTTTTTTTTTTGGTTTCGCCTCGCAATTTTATTATTTTTAATGTTAGCATTATGATTATCTTTAATATTAATAGTATTAAAAGTCTAATGATATGGAATTAGTAGGTTCATTTTATTGTTTGTGTTGCATTAAAAATTTATTGTGATGGACTACATAAAAGAAACAAAATAATGGATTTTATTTGCTGATAAAATAATCATACCATCAATTTGTAGCATCTTATTCAATTAATCATCACTAATATTGAACTATGAAAATCTATTTGGTTAAGATCGATCTATTTTACCTTAGTAAAACCGTCACTCTTGAATGTTAATATTAATTACGATGTATTAGTTGTAAGATCATTTAGCTTCAAATTTATTTACTTCAAAAAATTATTAATACATTGTTATATAATTATGTATGTTTTCTTGATTTTTAGTATCCTTTTATTAAATGAGAAACTTATTTTACATTTACATACAATAATTAAGATAGTGATGAAGTATTTCGGTTATTACTTCTAAATTAATGAAAATTATATTTATTAAATTAATAAAATTAATATTATATTAAATAATATATTAAATTTAAACAATATATTAAATCGTAAATAATATATACATTAAACATATTAAATAAGTCGTACATAAAAAGTATAACTAATTTATTATTGATTAAATCGTAAATAAATAAATAAAAAGTAGTATCAAACCAAACTGATTGTGATAACAATTTTTATAGTATGCAAGTATATAATGTATTTTGACATCAATTATTAACTCATTTGACCCATTTTAGTAAACTTTTGTTTATATATAGTTTTATCATACGTTAGTACATATGACTCGAATGTACAAATTTTCATAGCGGCAAATGAAACATATGCATAAAACTCTATTTGGACACTTGCATAATAGGACCAACATCAAGTGACATTCACGTTTAATATGTTTTCAACCAACTCCCGCGATTGCTCTAACCATTCAGAACACGAATTTTATTATAGAAAAATTTGTGCAAGTCGTGCAACGCACGGGCATTGCCTTCTAGTATCATACTTTATAGCCCGGTTTAATTTATGACTGTGGTCTTAATTAAGAGTGATAAGTACCGTATTTTAGTGGATAATGATAAAATTGCATGGCGGCATTGTAGTAATCAGCGTAAATGATATTAACATTCGGATGAAGCTCTCGGATATGATGTAATTCAGTTTGGAGCAACTCATTGTGGTATTCTGCAAATTTGTTTAACTCGACCAAGCAACCTGTTGTATTATCGTATTTTACTTTATCAGAACCATGGTAAATTGTTAAGTAAGTCGTCGAACATCCAATAGGTAAGTTTCCAGGAACAACAAGCGTTTGTGCCCCGAGCTCAATCAACTCCTACATTATCAATTTAGATTGGTTTGTATCAATCATTAAATAAATTGAGACAGATTTGGAACATGTGCGAAGTGTACAATCGAACATAGCTCAAAAAATTTATAGGGACCAAAATTTCAAAGACCTGTATAACTCTTTTTTTTTAGTTTATTTACATATATCGTTGCCGAATATATATGGTTGCGAAATATCATTACGACAAGGCTGTAATGAAACTTTTAATTAACGAGTACTCATTTGTAAGTACTCATTTTTATGTATCGAACATGACTCCTAAATTATCAATTATCAATTATCAATACGGCCATGGCATTAAATAATTTACGTTTTATAGTTGCATATATTCGATTGATTATATATACTTACATTGATAGCCGAGATAATGGTGTTAATGACAAGAGGAACATACGATATGAGCTCATCATATGGTTTTCCGGCAATTATTGGATGATTATAATCGTTACCTCCAATCTCCCCCATAAGAATTAAGGAACTTCCAAGTAAATTCTTGCAATCTGAATATAAGATCAGGTAATCAGACAATATTAATATTAATTTAATATTAAGAAATAAAAAGAATTGTGTTTATTGTCAGTTTAACGATAACAAAGTTACTCGCGTGATCCACGTGATTCACTTTTTTATTGCAATATGTTTATATTTAATTAAAATAATTATAACCAATTATTAAGGTTGGATGATTAATTAATTAATGTGATAATTTGATCCTGATCTCTCTTTAAATTATAATACTCCGTAAAATATTACTGTATAATATTTAAAAATAAAAAATAATTAGTGGTGTCATTAGGGAGTAGGTGGAGGCCGGTTGCACAAATGAACAGCTGTTAAGGTTATGTTTGATGTTTATATGTATTTTTTAAATTATCTTTTTGGATTAATATGAGTATCTGATCTGATATCTGATATGCTTTTAAATCGACTACTTTCAAGATGATCACTCTATTTATGTATCCGATATTTTTTTAGTTACGCAAATCTAAATGACACTTGGCTTGATCATGTATTTTTGAAAAAATAAGTGTAAGTTCAAATTCTGAAAAAAAATTCTTGAATGTTGTGTCTCTGATATATTTCTCTCGGTGCAAATCAAGCGATTAACCTAAAGCATTCCAGATACGCTTTGCGCGATGAATGCGAGGAGTTTCTTTCTAACGAGTGTGTTGGTGGCAAATGAGAGGATTTGATGCCAAATTTGTCGTTCTAAAAAAATCACAAGAGCAGCTTGCAAATTGTGAATGCATTTTTGCAATTTTTTTTGGAGCAAATTGTTTTCATTAGCCCATATTATAGACACATGTTATTGTTCATATTATTTAGCTCATGTATTGTATGTGTTGGGCAGTGGCGGAACATTGTGGAGATTGGGCGGGGTACCCGCTTCAGCTGAATTTTTTTTAAAATAAAATTTACACTAAAAAAATAAAAAATTTACTAAAAATAACGTTTTTTTAGTGTTCGACCCAGCTGTTATTGGAAAATTTATTAAAATTTTAAACCCGTCTCATCTGTGGTCGGGTTCAAGTTCCGTCACTGGTGTTGGGTTTAGTTTAGCCATTTGTGCTTGTTAGGGTATTTGCCTATTTATAGGCACATGTTATATACGATGTACTTATTCAGAATAATACAATATTCAGTTTAACATGTTATCAAACCTAATACTTTAGAGTTTTTTTTTTCTCTCTTCTTCCTTCCTGTCGATCTGTTTGTAATCGATGGATCACATTATCAAACTTTCGCTGCCTTCTTTCTATCTTCTACTTCAAAATCATTATTCTACTCCTCATCCTTCACGTGTTCGTTTTTAATCTATTATTACTCATCATACTAGCTAATTCCAAAAGTCAAAGTATTGTTGCATACATGTTTTGATTCTATTACGTTTTCAGGATTGTGTGACATTTACTTAGTGATCAATAAATAAATCAATTGATTGATTACTATACAATATTAATATTATATTCCAAGATCAAATCGCCTAATCATTCAATCATTATTTATTTTATTTCTATTTATTTTTTGTGTGACTCAACATCCAAGCATCGAATTTAACACCTACAATAAATGGTGATGATATTTCCAACAATGTATTTGATAAATTCACTCGCTTTATGCATTGATAGATTGTACAGTACAATCTATTAATGCATAAAATGAGTGGATTTATCAAATACATTATTGAAGATATCACTATCCTACAATAAACCAACGTCACTTGTATTTATTTGAAGCCAACAAAAAAAATGGCTAACAAATATGATACAAGTACCATTCGGTCACTAGCATATAATCTCCAATTTGAGGCCCAACTATTAAATATCATACAATCTCAACAGGGAATGATAACTCACCAACAGCAGACCAAACAACAAGCCCAACAACAGACTCAATGCTTTTACACGGCCCATCCCGCTTCTTTTGGTCATTTACGGTCAATCCATTGACGCAAACTCAGGATTACGGTGCTGCCGGGTGGTACATAGACACATGTGTTTCTTCACATCTTACCTCGTGTATTAATAAGCTTAGTACTATTTTTAATCATTGCAAATATTCATCTGTAGTCTTTGGTAACAGGAACACCATTCCCTCCACTAACACCGGCCATAGCTTGTTGTCCAATGTCCAACGACCGTTACATTTAAATAATCTACTTGTAACCCTTAATATCGTTCAAAACCTCGTATATGTTCATCAATTTGCCCGTGATAATCTAGTTCGGTTAAATTTGATCATTTTGATTTTTCTGTGAATGATTATCTGACACATCGTCTGCTTCTTCGATGTGATAGCACCGGGAATCTTTACCCACTTACATCATCCACCTCTCACTCTTCTCAACAGGCTCTTCTCACATGTCCGTTTACATGACATCAGCGTATCGGACATCCCGGACATGATGTTGAAGACTCATTTCTAATAAAGATGTTATTGGTAATAAATCTTCGTCCCCAGTTCTTTGTTATGTCTGTCAGCTTGGCAAACACGTGCGACTCCATTTTTCTGTTTCTAGCTCTAATGTTAATGCTATATTTGATATTATCCATTCGGATTTATGGACATGTCCTATTTCTAGTCTCAAGGTTTAAAATATTATACTATATTTCTTGATCATTTTTCGCATTATTTATGGGTTTTTTCGTTACGCAATAAATCTAACGCACTTACCACAATAATAAAATTTCGTACATTTGTTCGCACTCAATTTAACAATCTAATTCGCACCCTACTCTTTCAAGCTCATCTCCCGCACATTTACTAAGTGGAAGCTCTCCACACGACAACCTACCTACTTCTCTATTCCGTAATCAATCATGATATCCCGCACTCCCGTTTTTACAAACAAAAACCTAACTACATCACTCTCCGAGCCTTCGGTTGCCTCTGCTACCCTCACCTTCCCACTACACACGAACTTGCTGCTCGCTCCACTCCATGTATTTTTCTTAGGTACCCCTCCAATTATCGGGTTTAGCGATGTTTGGATCTTACAACCAATAAAAATCATCCTCTCTTGACATGTCACCTTCAATGAGACTGCTTCCCTTCAGTTCCATGACATCCAATCAACCACCGTCATGTGACTTTCGGTACCCTCATCCTAATCTTTTTCCCCGAATATTTCAACTACCACCGGAGACACATCCTCATCCTACTAAGGCGACCGACACCACACCTCCGCTTCGTCTTATTTCGGATCCACAACCTCCTCCTATCGAGGATACCGACCCCACACCTCTCCTATTCCCGAGCCACAACCTCTACTTACTTCGGCTACTAACCCCACATCTCCTCATATTGCGGAGCCACAACCTCCTCCTACCGAGGCTACATCCGCCTCTACTTCTCTCTCCACTCACCCCATGATCACCCGCACCCGCCTTGGTACCACAACCCCGGTTCAACGTCTCAACCTTCACACAACTGCCATATCTCCCATTCCCCGCACTTACCCTAAAGCTCTTCACGATCCTTGTAGTGACTCGAACTTTTCCATGTTTATATATATTAATTGAGATTGATATTTACATGACTAAATGTTTCCAACGTGTTAAGCAATCAAACTTGTTAAGACTTGATTAATTGAAATAGGTTTCATATAGACAATTGACCACCCAAGTTGACCGGTGATTCACGAACGCTAAAACTTGTAAAAACTATATGATGACATATATATGATTATATATATAATTAACATGATATTATGATAAGTAAGTATCTCATTAGGTATTTTAACAATGGGTTATATACATAAAATTGTGTTTATTGAATTAAGAAACTCGAAACGATATATATAACGATTATCGTTATAACAACGTCTTACTAATTACATATGAATCATATTAAGATATTGTTACACTATGTTTAATCATGATAAATGATAAGTAAACATGTCATTATGTATATTAACAATGAACTACATATGTAAAAACAAGACTACTAACTTAAGGATTTCGAAACGAGAAATATATGTAACGATTATCGTTGTAACGACATTTAAATGTATATATATATCTAATGATACCGCAGCCCGCATGCGCATGTAACATACACACGGGCATGCGCTATGGTGCGTATGCGGGGTGCTCTCATGCGTCATGCGGCATGCGGATCCGTATCTGGTCCCTTTACGGCGGTTGCTTAGCTAACAAGCAAATATCTTTTCCATAATTATATCCGTGATTCGGGGGAGATGGTTATGGAAACGATTATCACTATCCTATGACGGTTCTAGAATTAGGGTTTGCCTATAAATACAAACCCTAATCGTCGTTAGCAACATACCACGTTACGTAGCCATCTTCTACCACACATCCTACGTAACTTACATCCTCTATCATCTTCTAAAGGTTAACAGGTTAGTCCTTTATTAACTGGTACCTACAACCTTGCTTGGGGCCTTCTGATCGATGGACGTCATCGAAGGTGGACTTAATCACTTGGCCACCCCGCCGACATCATCATGTCGGCCAGGGTTATTCACGGTAGCCGGACCGGAGAGCCACGTTCTAAGATCCTTAAACCCCTCCTTTACGTTGAGCAAGCATGTTAAGACCCCTCGGTTAAAACATGCATGATCAAGTGGTGCTTTCATTGAGATTCGAATTAATTCAAAACTGTTTAATTGTTCTTTCTTTTTAGGTTTTGAATTATGATTCGTTATTTACAGAATTTTTTGAATTTTTTCTTTTTAACAGTATCATGACTTCCGAGGAATCATCGGAGCATACTCAAACAGCAATTCAACACGCACCGTCTGGTAGTCAGCAAACGCCAGTTTTGACTACGGAGGCGGCTGCTCAAGCAGGGTACACAATGCACCCCCCACCTGTATCCGGCGAACCCTTTCAGCGGTTTAAGCCGATATATCCGGATGGGGTTACACCGCCAAGAGCAAACTCACCAGTCACAACCACGCGGTTGGATTTTTCATCGGTGGATCCAAGGGTTAACCCGATAAACGCTGGTGGCGAAACCATGGGACCACATGTAGTTTGCTGCGGCCAGGTACCTATTTACAGTACCACTGTTTCGATACCTCTGCAGACGCAGACTATTCAGCAAAACTCGTCGTTTACACCCCTGCAACCTTGGCAACCACCGCGCCCAGTTTCTCAATTCTTAACCCCTGCGGATGCGCAGGCGTTACTTAACAGCTGGGGATTTGGTGTCATTCCAGACGCAAACTCTCATTGGGCGCCAATAACAGCGCAACAACAAAGCACAGCGCAAACGGTTGGGCTCTTGAGTGTGTATCCTCAGTTTTCGCAGGCATCTGCGCCACAGGTCTCGCTCCCCTTACAACCTGTGTATTCGGCATCCTCAAGTAATCCCTCTTTTCCAACACCGCAGCCGTGGGTATATCCGCAGATGCAGGGTCAACCTTGGCAAAATATTCAGGGGCAGGCTAATCTTGCAGGGCAATTTATGCAGGCCGCACCCCCTGACATGGTTCACTTATTTTCGCAGCCTGACTTCGTTCAGGACATGATGCGGCGTTTCTTTGCGGGTTTAAAATGGGATCCTGTTAAACCACCTTTCGAGCTACCGACTACTTTTGACAAATTTCCTCCGCACATAACTGCATATCCGTTTCCAGCAGCACCAAAGATACCTGGTACGCTAGGTACTTACAATGGTTTGTCCGATCCGGATGACTTTTTACAGCGCTTTGAGGGTGCAATGCGCACTCAAGGTTGGGTGGATCCGGTTGCGTGCCAAATATTTCCAATGACCTTGCAGGGCATTGCTCGCGAATGGTTCAATAAACTCCCGGCGGGCAGTATTGCCGGATTCATGGATCTGAGAACAAAGTTTTTATTGCAGTATCAGAATCAAAGACCACGCAAGCGCACTCACATTGAATGCCATGATATTACGCAGAAATCCAAGGAATCTTTGGGAGAGTATCTCACAAGGTATACTAATGAATGTTTGCGCATTCCAGATCTCAAGCCAGAACAACAGATATCAGGACTCATACATGGCATCAATTCAGAACGGCACCCAACGCTAGTCAAGCGTTTGCGTCATACGGTGCCAACAACTTACGCTGAGGCGCTTAAAGAATGTCACGATTATATGCGGAGTGGCGAAGATAACGATGTTCCCACAAGCAGCTCGCGAAATGAAAAAAAGGATGATGATGACCGCTCACGAGATCAAAACCGCGGAAATAATTCTCGCGGGCGTTACCATAGTGGCGGTCCTATCAGAAGTGAAAAGGGGAGATCTAATGGCAATTATCGAAGCAATAATCAGCGCGGCATCAACAATCAGAACTATGCGCTTCTTAAAAGCTTATCCAAAACGCCCAAATAAATTTTGGCGACGGAGCCAGTATGCGCGACCTTCGCGGTTCCAACTCCGCTTACAGAATTTGGTAAGCGGGATAAGACAAAGTATTGTGAATTTCACGATGATTACGGGCACGATACGAATAGGTGTAAAAACTTGATGGAACGGGTACTGGAGGCGCTCCGTGCGGGTAAGTTGGATCACCTCAAACCGCCAAAGAAAGATAAAGGGAAAGCCGCAGAAGAAGGGTCAAAAACTAAAACCTTCGCGTGGCAGAAAGTGGATAAGACCAAGAATGCTGATTTAACCATTAACATGGTTGACGCAGAGAAATTAGGTCAGCGAAGAAAGTATAACGATCATCAGGATTGGGAACTTCTTCCAATCACTTTCCCTCCTGTGATGTCAATTGACAGGGTGAATGAACCTATCATTATCAAGTGCCGCATTCCTTCTTGCGGGGTGCAGGTCAAGCGCATGCATGTCGACACTGGGAGCGGCGTTGACATTATGTACGAGCATTGCTATCAATTTCTTCCCGAACACGTGAAGGCGCAGCTACGTCCGTCTGATATCACGCTGTCTGGTTTTTCCGGAGAAAGCTCATGGCCCGTGGGACGGATAGAGTTAGTAATAGAGCTCGAAGATGACAAGAATCCGCAGTTAATAAGGAACGAATTAGTTGACTTTTATGTGGTTCGCTCGACTTCGCGATTTAATGCGCTACTGGGAAGAAATTTCATACGGCGTTTTAACATCATACCTTCGGTAGTGCACGGTTTGATTAAGTTTCCTACTAAGGGAGGAGTTGCCACAATGGCGTCACATCAAACGATTGAGATATGTGCGTCAGTTGTGCAAATTAACATCCCTAGCGTCGGGGAGCAGATTGCAAGCAGTGCGGTCATTGCTAATCGCTTGCATCCAGATAAGCGTATAAAAATCGGCGCAGGTTTATCAGCTGAAACCAAGGCTAAGTTACATGGTATATTGTCCGCAAACGCAGATGTTTTCGCATGGAGCGAATCAGATATGACAGGTGTCCCGCGGGACATTGCGGAACATAAATTGCATGTTAATCCATCGCTCACACCTGTTAGACAAAAGAAGCGGCATATGGCTTTAGACCGCAGTGATTGGCTATGCGCAGAAGTAGACAACCTTGTGAAAGCAAACATTCTACGCGAAGTGCGTTATCAAACATGGGTTGCCAATCCGGTGTTGGTGAAAAAGGCTGATGGTAACTGGCGAATGTGCGTTGATTTTAAAGACATTAACAAAGCATGTCCTAAAGACAATTACCCTCTCCCGGAGATAGACTGGAAGGTTGACTCTTTGTCTGGATTCAGATATAAGTGCTTTCTGGACGCATACAAAGGTTATCACCAAATTCTAATGGCTCCGGAAGACGAAGACAAGACTGCTTTTCATACGCTGCAGGGTATTTATTGTTACACAAAGATGCCTTTCGGCTTGAAGAACGCGGGCGCGACCTATCAGCGTGTAATTGACGCAGCATTCAAGCCTCAAATTGGCAGAAATCTTGAAGCGTATGTCGATGACTTGGTAATCAAAAGCAACACCGAAGAAGACATGCTCGCCGATATCCTAGAAACGTTTGCGTCTCTGCGAAGGATAAACATGAAGCTTAATCCGCTTAAATGTAGCTTTGGAGAGGAGGAAGGCAAGTTTCTAGGTCATGTGGTGACAGCGCGGGGTATCAAGGCTAATCCCAAAAAGATTGAAGCTATTGATAATTTACCATCTCCGAAAACAAAGAAAGATGTGCAGTCTCTCACTGGGAAGCTCGCAGCAATCACGCGGTTTTTGTCAAAAGCCGCAGAGCGTCAGCTACCATTCTTTAACACTTTGAAAAACTGTTTGAAGAAAAAGGATTTTGTCTGGACTCAGGAAGCAGAATCAGCCTTTCAGGAGATGAAAAAGGTGCTTGCAGAGTTACCAACACTTACTGCGCCAGTCCCTGGGGAGACGTTAACGCTGTACCTTGCGGCATCAAAGGAAGCAATCAGTTCAGTTCTCATCGCAGACCGCGAAAAGGTAACTTATCAATTTACTTGCATTATTTATTTCGCAGAACTTTAACGCTGAGGTTTTCTCAGACACAAATGCCGGTCTACTTCGTAAGCAAGACGCTGACATCAAGCGAAGTAAACTACTCGCCAATAGAGAAGTTAGTATATGCGCTTGTCCATACAGCGCAGCGTTTACGCCGATACTTTCAAGCACATCCGATTGTGGTTCTAACTGATCAGCCAATCAAACAGGTTGGTACATGATTACTTTGCGGCAATGACCGGGGTTACCGCATTGACTAACGCAATCATTTTATTTCATTCAGGTACTGTACAAGCCCGAGATTTCTGGCCGAATGGCCAAGTGGGCAGTCGAATTGGGAGAACATGAAATAAACTTTTCTTCACGCAGTGCGGTTAAGGGTCAAATACTTGCTGACTACCTAGCAGAAATACCTGCGGATGTCGAAGCGTCAGCAGAACATCAAGATCCGCCCGCACCTGTTCTATCACCATGGGAATTATACACCGATGGTGCGTGTAGCGCATCTGGCGCAGGCGCAGGTGTAATTTTGACAGGTCCAGGCGGTGAGGAACATACGTACGCACTGCGGTTTAATTTTGCTGTCACAAACAATGAAGCAGAGTATGAGGCTCTGCTAGCAGGTATGCGCATCGCGCATAAGTTGAATGTTAAAATCTTGCACGCTTACGTGGATTCAAAGCTAGTATGCAATCAAGTCTGCGGAGACTTCGAAGCGCACGACATTGCTATGCAGCAATATTTATCGCTTGTTCATAATCTCGCTGACCAGTTCGAGGCTTTTCAAATCTCGCACGTAATGCGGGGGCAAAATAAGAAGGCGGATGCGCTAAGCAAACTAGCTGCCTTGGCTTTTGATCATATGGGTAAGAAAATTCTAATAGAGGAACTCAACGCAAAATCTATTGTCATGATGCCTCTAGTGGCACCGGTTGAGGAATCAAGCCCAACGTGGATGACGCCCATCATCGCTTTTTTACGGGACGGCACTTCACCCGCGGACTCCTCTGATGCGAAGAAAGTCCGCACAAAGGCACCGCTTTATGCCCTTGAGGGTGACGTCTTGTATCGAAAAAACTATTTGGGACCGCATTTAAGGTGCATAGGTCCGAAAGAGGCAGAGGAAGTTATACGCGAGGTGCATGAGGGTGCATGCGCCCTTCATTCGGGACACAGGTCCATTGTGTCAAAAATCATGCGGTTAGGTTATTATTGGCCTACTATGTACGCAGACACGGCGCGTATTGTCAAGCAATGCGAATCATGCCAAATACATGCACCTATCAGCAGGGCACCTGCGCATCCAATGATACCGGTCTCCTCACCATGGCCATTCTGCAAATGGGCGATCGACATAGTCGGACCATTCCCCAAAGGCCAAGGTAATATTGCCATTCATTTGCTAAATATGCTACTTACGTCATTATCTTACGCATACTCTGCACATGCAGGAAATGTCAAATTCTTAATTGTTGCAATCGATTACTTCACGAAGTGGGTCGAAGCGAAACCGCTGGCAACAATTTCAGGGAGAAGAGTGCGGAATTTTGTATGGGAAGACATTGTCTGTCGATTCGGCATACCTAATGAAATTGTTAGTGATAACGGTACACAATTTGCCGGCGATCCTTTTCGCAGTTGGTGTGCGGAGCTTAATATTAAGCAAACTTTTACTTCAGTTGCGCATCCGCAGGCGAATGGCCAGTGCGAAGTTACCAACCGAGATATAGTTGCTGGAATCAAGGCAAGGTTGGGTCATGACCGCGTTGGTTGGGTGGATGAGCTTCCAAAGGTTTTATGGGCGCATAGAACCACACCCAAAGCAAGCACTGGTGAGACTCCGTTTAGTTTGGTTTATGGGTCAGAAGCTGTTGTACCCGCAGAGATTGGGGTACCAACGTTCCGCATACAAAACTTTGATGAGCAAAATAACTCTGAAGCTCTGCGGGAAAATCTTAATCTGCTTGAAGAACGCAGACTCTCTGCGGCTGTTAACGAAGCAAATAACAAGCAGAAAATCGCAAAGTATTACAATCAGCGTGTGCGTTCACGCACTTATAAGTGCGGTGATTTGGTTTGGCGCCAGAACGATGCAAGTCATGCGGAAGATACGGGGAAACTGGGACCTCGTTGGGAGGGCCCATACAGGGTAGCAAAAGCAAGCAACACCGGGGCATACCATCTAGAGACATTAGATGGCAAACCTGTGAAACGCACTTGGCATGCGACGTTATTGAAAAAATGTTACATGTAGCTAGATGGACTTGATCACTCCAATTTGTTTAGCACATTATTTTATTTTTCATCCTTTCGGATATGTCGCAGTTGTAATCATAATTAATGCCAAATAAAAATAATTACATGCGCATACTTTTGTTGTCCATTTATATTTTTTATGCGTTTCCTGCCTACTTAAGGGGTGTCCTCTAGCCCCCGTGCGGCAGAAGCCTGTTTGGTTACAAGGCTAGACAATAACGGCAGGCGAAGGGAATTGGTTTTCCCCTAGCCAAGCGCCACGCAGACTAGATGGCTGCAAAGTCGACTTTAAAAAAAAAATACAAGCATTGGTTTGCTTGTGCGTAATCGCTCTCGCATTGGTTTGCTTGAGGAACTCCTAAGCATAAAAACATTGGTTTGTTTTTAGTTGCGTTTGCTTACCATACAACTAATAGTGCACCTCTAGTACATGACAAAGCAATAGCGCAGTAGCTTTTGAGTCTAAATTATTAAAGGTAAGTTAAAATATTGGTTTATTTTGCGCAGTACCATCCGCATACGCATAAGTTGAGGTTAACTATGCGCATGCGCATGCGGTTCATAATTTGTTTTGATTCGCGATATATAAACAAGGACATCACGCATGCATAACAGACAAACATATATACACATCCAAATAAATTATTACATAAGTAATTGTTTCACATGCCTGCCCAACATGGGACTTAGGGCTCCAAAATACATTTACAATTACCTGCCTAAGATTAGGGCTTACGGCACAAACTACTCTAGTAATCCTCCTTCAAAAACCCATCAAGCGGCATCGTCGGGTCAGCCGCAAACGCATTGATCAAAGGGATAGGGATGGACTTGATTGCCTCTTCCGCCTCCAGCAGCGCCACGGCCGTTCCCTCCTTTAATTTCTTTTGGACAATGTCGGGGAACGGTGGAGTTAGGCCGCATGCCTGGATCACTTCCCGCACAGCCTTGTTCACCTCATGGTCCTTGACCGCATCGACATAGGCATTAAACCGGTCGGACACGGGCTCGGAGTCCATCACTTTCTGCGCAATTGCGGGAAGTGCGGTGCGCAGCATTGTCATATCTGCCTCGGCCAGCTCGCGGTTGGTAACCGCATCGTCCCTCTCCCTCGTCACCTTTTCCAACTCCAGCCTCACTCGCTCAGTTTCCCCCTTTGCCTGATCAACCGCACCCACAAGCTCTTGGTTCTTTTTTCTTTCTTGAATCAAGAAGGTCTTGGTTTCGGCCGCAGTCAATTCAACAGCTTTGCGGGCCTCCTCAGCAGCGTCCCTGTCCTTCTTTGCCTGATCTACACCCGCCTGCAGCAAACCCAACTCCACCTCTTTGCGCAGTGCAACATCGTATAGGCTGGAGGATCGACGGGCTTGATCCGCAAACATCCCAAAGAACACCAGCCCGTTCTGGACAAAGGCGTTGAGCGCCTGGTTAAACGGCAGCGCGGCCAGTTGCTCGCGGAACTCTGCTGGGAAGATTTGCTGCAAGAATGCAGATTGCTCCGCAGCATTTTCTGCGGAGGACTGGCAAAGTTGGCGGAGGTTGGCAACACGGAAGCTGCCTTGCGGAGGAGGTAATGTAGACTCAGACTCGACGGGGATCGCCTTGTCTTTGGATGTGGCAGTGGCCTGCAGCTCGGGGTTGACCCGCGGTGTTGTTGGCTGCGTCTCCTCCACATGCTCTGCAAAATACTCAGATTAGTACGCAGATTTTTCTACGCGGTATACATGCGAAAAAATAAACGCTCACCATTAATGGGGGGAGGTAGGTCTGCGGACCACGGCTCGATGGCAACAAAATTATCGTTGCGCATATCCTCTAGCTGCTTAGGAGTCTTCTTCTTCTTCTTCTGAGCCTCGGACGTCCCAGCCGCCTTGCGTTTATTGCCTGACTCCGCAGACCTTTCCTCCACATGTTCGCTAGCAGCTGCCTGCTCTAGCTGTTTGTCCACATCCTGCTTGCGGAAAGAGATCCCAGCAATCTCCTCCGCGGTAAGCACCTTCTTCATCCTCATCTCTGCAAACAATAAACGCCTGCGTTAGAAAATATACAAAAATTTATGTAAGTACGCGTTTATGCTATTCCTACCCTTTCCATCGGGGCCAACTATGGCCGGCCGCACATCCTCCCAAGGCCAATACGCGGAGATCTTCCCCAACCGCAGCATAACATTACCATACGAACGGTGCACCAGTTGTGCGTTGACGCACTGCTTCAACAACCTTTTCTCCTCGTTATCCAACGCTGGCATCTTGTTCACATCTTTTTCTACCTTCTCGCACCAAATGAGCGTCTGCGGGAAGCCAGTGCCTACTACGGTCTGGTCGACAAAGAAAAAAGTTTCTTTCCAACTTCCCGCATTCGATTTCGGGGTTTTTGTGAAATTTTGGCTTGCGAAGAAGGTGAACCAAGATTTATGGTGGTTGGCTAAGCGGAATAGGTGGCAAAAAACCTTCACCAATGGTACTGTGTCGAGTGCAACACACCACATCTCGAATAGAACGATTTTGCCTATAGCATACGGGTGCAATTGCCCTAGCCCTACTTTGAAATGATCTAGTACGCCTAAAAAGAAGTCGGTGGGTGGAACCCTAAAATTACCATGCTTAAAAGCATGTTCGTAGATCGCCACCTTATTTTCTGGTGGCTGATGGGCTCGCTGGCTAGGCAGTGGTGGTACCGGATTGTAACCCGCTAGAGGGGGGTATTGCTTAACTAAGTGGTCGATGTTTTTCTGGCCTATGTTGGACTCTACATTCTCTACGAAAGTTTCATTAGCTTTGGTCATTTTTAGATGAATGGAGAACGACTGACCTTTAAATGACTATCGGAATATGACGGAGTTGATCGGAATTGATAGGATTTGGAGGCGAGAGCGTATTTGGGAAGCTTGACACCGGAAAAGTGAAAATGTGTGTGATTTGGGGCTATTTATAGGCAAGATTGGGGGAGCGTGGGTTGGAATGGTGTGATCGTGGCCATACACGTGTAATGCAATCGACGGGTAGCATTTGCAGATCGCGCGTGGTGTCAGTTAAGAATGATTACAAACACGCGCGTGGTTCGCACGAGCCTGCGGCACTGTTACTTTATGTCTTGTCAGCCGAATGGGCTTCTGCGATTGTGACAGGCATCGAGGCGCACGCGAGGACATTAAATGCTCGTCGTCCTTTTGTTTTCTCTTTTTCGCTTAATAGTTTGATATCATATGACTTGCGTCATATAACATCAAACTGGGGGGACTTAATGATACCGCAGCCCGCATGCGCATGTAACATACACACGGGCATGCGCTATGGTGCGTATGCGGGGTGCTCTCATGCGTCATGCGGCATGCGGATCCGTATCTGGTCCCTTTACGGCGGTTGCTTAGCTAACAAGCAAATATCTTTTCCATAATTATATCCGTGATTCGGGGGAGATGGTTATGGAAACGATTATCACTATCCTATGACGGTTCTAGAATTAGGGTTTGCCTATAAATACAAACCCTAATCGTCGTTAGCAACATACCACGTTACGTAGCCATCTTCTACCACACATCCTACGTAACTTACATCCTCTATCATCTTCTAAAGGTTAACAGGTTAGTCCTTTATTAACTGGTACCTACAATCTTGCTTGGGGCCTTCTGATCGATGGACGTCATCGAAGGTGGACTTAATCACTTGGCCACCCCGCCGACATCATCATGTCGGCCAGGGTTATTCACGGTAGCCGGACCGGAGAGCCACGTTCTAAGATCCTTAAACCCCTCCTTTACGTTGAGCAAGCATGTTAAGACCCCTCGGTTAAAACATGCATGATCAATATCATATTAAGATATATTAATATATTATAATATCATGATAATATAATTATTTAACATCTCATTAGATATAATAAACATTGGGTTAACAACATTTAACAAGATCGTTAACTTAAAGGTTTCAAATCAACATTTACATGTGACGACTAACGATGACTTAACGACTCCGTTAAAATGTATATACATGTAGTGTTTTAATATGTATTCATACACTTTTGAAAGACTTCAAGACACTTATCAAAATACTTCTACTTAACAAAAATGCTTACAATTACATCCTCGTTCAGTTTCATCAACAATTCTACTCGTATGCACCCGTATTCGTACTCGTACAATACACAGCTTTTAGATGTATGTACTATTGGTATATACACTCCAATGATCAGCTCTTAGTAGCCCATGTGAGTCACCTAACACATGTGGGAACTATCATTTGGCAACTAGAATGAAATATCTCATAAAATTACAAAAATATTAGTAATCATTCATGACTTATTTACATGAAACAAAATTACATATCCTTTATATCCAATCCATATACCAACGACCAAAAACACCTACAAACACTTTCATTCTTCAATTTTCTTCATCTAATTGATCTCTCTCAAGTTCCATCTTCAAGTTCTAAGTGTTCTTCATATATTCCATAAGTATAGTTTCATAAAAATCAAGAATACTTTCAAGTTTGCAAGTCTACTTCCAAGCTTTCTAATCCATTCCAAGTAATCATCTAAGATCAAGGAACCTTTGTTATTTATCGTAGGTTATATTTCTAATTCAAGGTAATATTCATATTCAAACTTTGATTCAATTTCTGTAACTATAACAATCTTATTTCGAGTGAAAATCTTACTTGAACTGTTTTCGTGTCATGATTCTGCTTCAAGAACTTTCAAGCCATCCAAGGATCCTTTGAAGCTAGATCCATTTTTCTCATTTCCAGTAGTTTTATCCAGAAAACTTGAGGTAGTAATGATGTTCATAACATCATTCGATTCATACATATAAAGCTATCTTATTCGAAGGTTTAAACTTGTAATCACTAGAACATAGTTTAGTTAATTCTAAACTTATACGCAAACAAAAGTTAATCCTTCTAACTTGACTTTTAAAATCAACTAAACACATGTTCTATATCTATATGATATGCTAACTTAATGATTTAAAACCTGGAAACACAATGAACACCATAAAATCGGATATACGCCGTCGTAGTGAAACCGGGGGCTGTTTTGGGTTAGTTAATTAAAAACTATGATAAACTTTGATTTAAAAGTTGTTCTTCTGGGAAAATGATTTTTCTTATGAACATGAAACTATATCCAAAAATCATGGTTAAACTCAAAGTAGAAGTATGTTTTCCAAAATGGTCATCTAGACGTCGTTCTTTCGACTGAAATGACTACCTTTACAAAAATGACTTGTAACTTATTTTTTCGAATATAAACCTATGATTTTTATATTTAGATTCATAAAATAGAGTTCAATATGAAACCATAGCAATTTGATTCACTCAAATCGGATTTAAAACGAAGAAGTTATGGGTAAAACAAGATTGGATATTTTTTGATTGTTGTAGCTACGGGAAATATTGTAACAATTCTATACAAATCATATCCTAGCTAACTTATATTGTATTGTACATGTATTCTAATGTAATCTTGGGATACCATAGACACGTATGCAAATGTTTTGACATATCATATCGACCCATGTATATATATTATTTGGAACAACCATAGACACTCTATATGTAGTAATGTTGGAGTTAGCTATACAGGGTTGAGGTTGATTCCAAAAATATATATACTTTGAGTTGTGATCTATCCTGAGACGTGTATACACTGGGTCGTGGATTAATTCAAGATAATATATATCGATTTATTTCTGTACATCTAATTGTGGACAACTAGTTGTAGGTTACTAACGAGGACAGCTGACTTAATAAACTTAAAACATTAAAACGTATTAAAAATGGTGTAAATATATTTTGAACATACTTTGATATATATGTACATATTTGTTATAGGTTCGTGAATCGACCAGTGGCCAAGTCTTACTTCCCGACGAAGTAAAAATCTGTGAAAGTGAGTTATAGTCCCACTTTTAAAATCTAATATTTTGGGATGAGAATACATGCAGTTTTATAAATGTTTTACGAAATAGACACAAGTAATTGAAACTACATTATATGAGTGAATGATCGAAGCCGAATATGCCCCTTTTGCTTGGTAACCTAAGAATTAGTAAACCGATCTGCTAATTGACGCGAATCCTAAAGATAGATCTATTGGGCCTAACAAACCCCATCCAAAGTACCGGATGCTTTAGTACTTCAAAATTTATATCATATTCGAAGGGTGTCCTGGAATGATGGAGATATTCTTATATATGCATCTTGTTAATGTCGGTTACCAGGTGTTCACCATATGAATGATTTTTATCTCTATGTATGGGATGTGTATTGAAATATGAAATCTTGTGGTCTATTGTTACGATTTGATATATATAGGTTAAACCTGTAACTCACCAACATTTTTGTTGACGTTTAAAGCATGTTTATTCTCAAGTGAATACTAAGAGCTTCCGCTGTTGCATACTAAAATAAGGACAAGATTTGGAGTCGATGTTTGTATGATATTGTGTAAAAACTGCATTCAAGAAACATATGTCGATGTAATATATTTCTATTGTAAACCATTATGTAATGGTCATGTGTAAACCGTATATTTTAGATTATCATTATTTGATAATCTACGTAATGCTTTTAAAACCTTTATTGATAAAATAAAGGTTATGGTTGTTTTAAAAATGAATGCAGTCTTTGAAAAACGTCTCATATAGAGGTCAAAACCTCGCAACGAAATCAATTAATATGGAACGTTTATAATCAATATGAACGGGACATTTCAATCCTAACTGGATACATACTATTACTTATGAATATAATGCTTTAGTTAACAATAGTACTTGGAAACTTGTGTCTCGCCCATCGGATACGGACATAGTTCGCTCTATGTGGCTATTCAAGCACAATTATAATGCAGACGGTTATTTGAGCAGGTATAAGGCTCGACTCTTTGCTAACGCTTGAAGCCAGCAGGTTGACATGATTGTAATGAGACTTTTATTCCGGCTGTTAAACCGGCATCTATACGTATGGTTCTTAGTTTGGCGATTTCTACACACTGGCGTGTCCACCAACTAGATGTCAAGAACGCCTTTCTACACGGACATGTTTCTAAGACCGTCTATATGCATCAACCTCCCAGGTTTCGCGATCCTCGATTCTCGGATCATGTCTGCTTATTACAGAATTCCTTATACGACCTTAAGCAGGCCCCTCGCCCATGGTTTCAGGAGTTTTCCAAT
Source organism: Rutidosis leptorrhynchoides (assembly GCF_046630445.1). Taxonomy (NCBI): domain Eukaryota; kingdom Viridiplantae; phylum Streptophyta; class Magnoliopsida; order Asterales; family Asteraceae; genus Rutidosis; species Rutidosis leptorrhynchoides. Next base: position 76,747,249 of record NC_092338.1, on the reverse strand, counting down.
TATGCTCAGCGGATCGGATTTCACTAAAGCCATTGTGACACCTCTCTTTTCATTTATCGTCAGGGATCTGATACAACCTACCTGCTTTTATTTGTTGATGATATTGTTTTGACTGCTTTTTCAACAAGTTTACTACAGCGGATCATCACTTCCTTACATAAGGAATTTGCTATCACAAATTTGGGCCTTTTGAACTACTTTCTTGGCATTACCGCGACTCATAGTGCAATATAGAATGTTCTTATCTCAGAAACAGTATGCTACCGAGATTATTGAGCGAACGGGTGTGCCTACATGTCATCCATGCAGGACCTCAGTTGAACCAGGGGCCAAACTTACCATTCACGACCCTGTTGTGAAAGACTCGACTATGTATCGCAGCATTGAAGGAGATTTACAGTATCTTATGTTTACTCGTACTGAAATCTCTTACGTTGTACAACAGATTTACCTCTTCATGCATAATCCTCGCGAGCAGCATATGCATGCCCTCAAACAGATCATTCGCTATATTCAGGGCACCGCCGATCTTGGTGTACAGCTCTATGCGTCTTCTCCGACTACCTTGTTCGCTTACTGTGACGCTGACTTGGATGGTTTCCCCATTACCAGACGCTTTACTTCTGGCTATTGTGTTTTTCATAGCAACAACCTTCTATCATGGTCGTCCAAGAGGCAACTCATGCCCTCCCATTCCAGTGCAGAGGCAGAGTACAGCGGAGTTTCTATTCCAATACCGTTGCCGAGACTTGCTGGGTCTGTAATCTTTTGCGAGAGCTTCACTATCCCCTCACTTCAGCCACTCTGGTTTATTGTTATAAAGTCAGCTCCGTCTATCTCTCTAATAATCGTGTTCAACATCAGCGGACTAATCACACCGAGATTGATATTCACTTTGTTCACGATGTAGTTGCTCAGGGACATGTACGAGTCTTACATGTTCCGTCCAGATATCAGTTTGACGACATCTTCACCAAGGGTCTACCATTTGCATTATTTGACGAGTTCGGATTCAATTTGAGCGTTTGGAGTATTTCCGCTCCAACTGCGGGGGGATGTTAGCCCATATGTGTTGGGTTTAGTTCATTTGTGCTTGTTAGGGTATTTGCCTATTTATAGGCACATGTTATGTACGATGTACTTATTCATAATAATACAATATTTAGTTCAAACAGTTATAATACGTTTGAAATATGTCGTTTTGGTTAATATCCATATTTATGACGATGTAGTAGTATTATTATATCTATATAAAAAATAAGAAGAAATGTTATTGAATCAATGCTTTGTCACATGTTTCTTAAAAATGCTTTTCTAACGTGATTCATACACTGATCTGATGACCTTCACCAAATATATTAATCTAATTAACTTTGCGTGGTTTCAACTTTCAAGCTTCTCAATTATTTTGTTCAAAAAACTATTCTTTTTCAGTTTTAGAATGTAGAAAATACTAAATTTAACATTCAATAATATTCATCAAGAAAATGTTGAATCATGTTGAATTTGTTGACCTTAGGTTGAACTAGATTACCTGAGTTAGTCATGCAAATAGAAGCAAACACTTTTTTGAAGGATTGCAATTGAACATTCAAAGACGCATTCGTATATGGATTGTTAACACCTCGAGCTTCAAAGAACGACGAATCTAATGCCGTTGCACCAACAACAGCGAAATTTACTCCTTGGTCTATCTTCATCGCATTGTTCATCTTCATTTTCTCATATGGTAATATGTGCATTCCAAGACTCTCAGCTGTATAATTCGGAAATGCATTATCATAATGAAAGGATTAATAATTGGTGATGACTTGAATTCATGCAACCATAAAGTATATATTGGGTCTGTTTTTCACATTAGCTATTAGAAGCTTATAGATATAGAAGTTTAAGTTTATTTTTCTATAGTCTACAACTTTTATTATTATTTGGTAGACAAATGTTTTAAGAGCTTATCAAAAAAATAAACTTTGAAATAAACTACTTTAAGTAGCTTTTGAAAATAATTGCTATAAGCTTATGAACTATAAAATTATATTACTCGTATCTCCCTTTATATTCTTATATTGTCATTAACTTTTTGTTCTTATACGTCATTTTACATTATTATACTTAATTTAGTCAATCATTAAACCTTAGTAAGTTTATTATATACTTATAAAAAATAAGCTATCAACTCTAACTATTAGGTAATTATAAATTTTGACAAACACACACATAGTGTAATTGAGGGTAGATTCAAATCAATGGTTTGAAAAAAAAACTGGACCATCAACAAGATGAAAATTGGAGTGTGTACGTACCAATGAAATCAATGATGAGACGGCCATTAGAGCATCGACCGGTGGCTTTATGAAAGAACGTTTCGCCGTAGGGTAGAAACAAGAAATGTGGTGGTTCACTCTTCGAGTTAGTAACAAATTGTTTCAAGTTTCCAGTATCAGCTAACGAGTCTCCAAAGCTAACAATAGACGTATAGCATGCGTTAACATGCAAGGTAGAACTATATAACAAAATGAAAACGGGTAAACAGGAGAAAATTTTGTTCAAAATCGCCATGAATTGAGTTTTTGAGGTCAAGAAAAATGGGAGGTTTATTAGTACATGACTGAGTATCATCTATCTCTGTTTACTTTGTGTATATATAGATATGATAAAACACTAATTAGTATATATATAATATATATAAATATATAAACACGATGTAATATATATATTAAATATAATAATTGTCACTTGTCAACTGAAAGTGAAAATGGAGTATATGATACTTTATTTGAATAATTATGGCCATTTATTCGTGTGTCCTTTTGTTTCCGGGAGGGTCAGGTGATATGGAGTTTGAAGTTGTGATGTGGTCTAACGGCTGGTAGCCTGACTCTTTTAAGGGAGGTCAGGAGTTCGATTCCTGCTGTCTACTGATGTGTGCGAGGTGGTGTATAAAATAGTTATAATTTTTACAAGGAAATACTATTAAATACGATACAAATTTACACAAGTGATTTATTTATTTATAGAATGGATACACCTAAACCTTGCTACAACACTTATAGGCAGTGTACCTAATCGTACAGTAGTGTAGTTTTTAGTAAGTCCGGTTCGTTCCACAGGGATCTTTTAAACAAGCTTAACGCTATATTTTTAAAAACTATATTTGTAAAAATACAAAAATATATATAAGTAGTATTATTATTATAAAAGAGGGGTTTTTACCGTTTAATGACTGGTTTGTCAATTTTAAAACTTTAGTCGCAGTTAAAACCTAATGTAAAATATTAAAAATAAATATAACTTAATTTAAAGCGTAAAGTAAATAACGATAATGAAATTGCGATAAATAAAAGTGCGATAAAATAAAATTGCGACAATTAAAGAGTACGATAATTAAAAATACAATAAAATGACAATAAATAAAAGTGCGATAATTAAAAGTGCAATTAAATATGAAATATATAAATTATGCTTATTTAAACTTCCGTAATCATGATGTTTGACGTGTTGATTTTAGTTTATTCCCATGGGTTAATTGTCCTTTGTCCTGAATTATTCGATATGTCCATACGGATTTGTCCATAATAGTCCATCAGTCATAAATATAAAGTGCGAAAGTATTCGTCAAATTATTCTTATTCCCGAAGTCAAATATTCAAACTAATTGGGGATTCGAATTGTAACAAAGTCTTAATACTTTGTTTAATGAATACCCCAGGTTATCGACTGCGTGTAAACCAAGGTTTTACTACTTTGTTAACAATTACACCAATTACCCTTGAATGTAATCCACCCCTGTTTCAACAAGTCTATTAACTATTAATCCAATCCCGTGTCCGGTAAAATGAATAATTATTGGTATTTATAGATATCCCGTCCACCGTACCCAGTCAAGCGTATGTGGTTATATATAAATACGTCAAATTATAAGTCTATATATTAAATCAACGAGGTATCATTTAGTTAATATAAAGTCCATTAATAGCTCATAGTCTAATTTCCACAAGTGTCGTTCTTTTATCCAAACACCAATTATGGTACAAAGCCCAATTACTCAATTTTAATATTTAGCCCAACATCACGATTACTTCGGCATTAAATAAGCATAATAATAACTTAGCTACGAGACATTAAATTAAAAATAACATTAACCATAACTTACAGTGATTAAAAATAGCGTAGCGTTACACGGACAAAATTTCGACTTACACCCTTACAACATTCGCTAACATACCCTTATTATTAGAAATTAAAATTAAAATTAAAATATATATATATATATATATATACGTTTATAGATAGAGAGATAGGATGATATATATTTTTAAAACTGAGCCAAAACACGCGAATTTATAGCATGTAGCCTGGATTTCAGGGCCATGCGATCGCATGGAAAATATGCCTACAAGCCATGCGATCGCATGGTGGTAGGTATCAGCTCACACTCCTTCGTTTTCTTGTTTGCCGACGTTTATAATATATAATATAGTATATAAATAATTTATATAATTATTTAAATATTATATTATATTCTTGTGCATAGTTGACTCATAATTTTTAGTCCGTTGCGTCGAGCGTTGAGAGTTGACTTTGGTCCCGGTTCCGGATTTTCGAACGTCCTTGCGTACAATTTAATATCTTGTATTTTGCGTTTCGCGTCTTGTAATCTTGAGACGTTTCTCATTAATAATTGGAACCACTTTGATTGTATTTTGTACTTTTGAGCTTTCTGGTCGCTTGCGTCTTCAATTCATCGAATCTGTCTTTTGTCTTCACCTTTTATTATTTAAACGAATATCACTTGTAAATAGAACAATTGCAACTAAAAGCTTGTCTTTTTTGAGGGATAATGCTATGAAATATATGTTTATTTTTAGCATTATCATCTACATATTAAAAACACAATTTCATCTCTGCCATGAAGTATCCACTCATGGCACATTTCCCATATCATTTGAGGGAGTAAAGGGGAGGGGGGTTTTACTTGGTCGTGCCCTTAGATCGGTTTCAAGGTTTCCTCCCGGGCAGCGATGGGGGCGGGGTTATTATCGCTACATCGGCATAGTTGAAACGGTAGATGATCGCAACGGGTGGTTTAGTCCCCCTCGGGTGATCCCAATCGCTGTTAAAAAAAAAAGGTGATATGTAGTTTACTTCTAATTTTGTTTATTTATTATTTGTATCTATTGTATTTATTATGCAATAAGTCTAATGTATTTATTGAAAATTGCTTATGGGTCATGTTACAACACTACAAGAAAAATGAGATTTGGTGATGAATGTTATTGATCACTAAAACGCTAAATGATCACTAAATCAAGTTAGTGACAAAAATAGATGATCACTTTTCGTTACTAAAAATCAGTCACAAAACATTAATAAAGACTAAAGTACTAAAATTTGTCATTATAGTGACCGTATGTTTAGTCACTAATATTATATAGTAGCCAAAATTTAGTGACAACATTTTTAGTGATAAATAATGACCTTATTAGTGACTAAATAATAAATTGTCATTAAAAATCGTCACAAATAACTATTTTTCTTGTAATAGAAGTTGATTCGTACATAATCATTTTTGAGCTTACACTATTAAATGTGCACTAACATGTTATATACATAGTATTATAATATTTTAGAACATATTTTATGATATATCACTAAAATTAATGATGTATGAGTAATCAACCTTCTTTATTTTAAATATCAAGTATAAAAGCTATATGTTAGAATTCTAAAGACTAGCTTACTAGACCGAGTTCAAAAAAAAAAAAAAAAAAAAAAAAAAAAAAAAAGGTGCACAGTGAGAAAATGAAGAATTTTTCAGAGTTTGTAAAAGAGAGTTAGTCTGTTTCATTTTGCTTATATGTTTGGTTGTGGGGCTGTTCCCCTTAGACGGTGTGTAATCATTTTGTGTCGTTAAGATTGGGCACCCTCTTTGTCTTGTTTCAGTAGCTTTGGCAGGCTTTCTTGTAAGTTTTGGTGGTTAGATTCTTGTAATGATTATGAGCTCCCGTTGGCATGTTCATTTGTATAAATAAAAAGTTCCGGGATCTCCCTCCCTACATGGGCCGATCGATCAACCCTATTTTATCTTTCCGTACATTCACAAAAATCAAATTGCATATTATTTTCCTCTGCTCTTTGAGCCGCGACTTCACCATCGACATCATCACCATCAATTCCTTATCAAAATCCAAACTTGGTTATAGATTATTGTTCCTTACGATCTCCTAATCGTGTTTCTAGGTTCAATCTTGCATTTAATTGTAAGAACTCTAAACCCTAATTTATTTTTCTGCGTTTTGATCTTTATGTATATTATAATCATGTCTAATGCTCGAGTAGATGTCTATATATATATATATGTGTATGAGTTGATTTGATTAACGTAGCGTTATCTTGTAGAAAAATTGTATTTATATATGATGATTTGGATGAGTAGATGATGTTATTTAATTGATATAATCTGAGAATTGAATTGTTAGTGTCGAGTACATAATTTTTCATGTAAGATACTTGATTTTTCGTTGAAGGGTTTGAAATGATCAAAATAATAAGAGTTATATAAGTATTGTTAAAAACCGACTTGACAATTGGGTGCGTTTACTGTTGCTACAATTTTTCTGAGTTGAGTTAGGTCTTCAAAATTTTAATGTAGGTTCTCGACTAAAAAATGAAGCGTCTCCAATTGGCCTTGACTGAATTTGAGTTGTTGTGATTTTTTCATAAAATGTAAAATTTACTGCAGTAATATTGATTTTAAACATGAGACTTTCGCGAACATTTTGTATTTCACAAATATTGATATATGAACAAGGTTTGATTATCTTTGTACATGTAATACACTTAAAACCAAACTACTCCAATTGCATTTGTGCTCTTTGGACTCGTAGTTATTTTCTTACATTTTTCGTAAAAACATTATTGTCAAACCGAGTCAACATGCGAAGTCTTTGGAATCTGATTTTTGCTACAACAACTGGTGACACCTTTGGGTCAAACGAATTTATGGAGTCATAATATTTCAAGTCTTTGGTCAAAAGTATAAGGTTTATATAGTACTTTGAGTAGTGTTAAGTAGTGTTGTTCGGTTTAAGACATGATGTGACACTACTGAGCACTGTAACTTGTTAAAATGTGTTTTTGAGTTAACATGTGAATTTTAATTTACGTTTCGTCATATAATCAGTTGACTTTTTTGTAACTTTTGCTCAACACTTCTTGAGTCCAAAAAGTTTACTAGATATCACGCGCAGCGTATACTATATAATTGTTTCTAACAAAATGTTAATTTTGGGATATTTTCAAAAATATTTGTGTCAGACTCGAGTATAAGATTGTTGATTGTGATATGACCCGACTTAGTTTTGTCAGACTTTTATTGACCAACTTGTATCTCTAGGTTGAGTACTTCGGTCAACTATGGTTCTGTTAACTATCGCATATGTGTTATTTACTTGTTGTGCACTCAATGTGAGTTTTAGTCACTTCTTTTTAAACTTTTAATCTTTTTGAGATGAGAATACAAGCATTTTGCATTTTACGCAATAGACACCAGTACTTATTCTACTTTGAGTTTGACATAAAAATCTCTTAGCTTTGTAATGCTTAGCTACTAGTTTTTGGACTGGTAGGCGTGAATGTTATTACATAGGGTAATTTATTATTTACGTTAAGCTTGGTTACCAGGTGCTCAATGTTATTGAACTTTGTTATACTGTCTTTAAAGATGAAATATTGTGGTATACATTATTTGTTGTTCACAATATAAGACATATAGCTCACCAACATTCGTGTTGACATTTTAAGCATGTTTTATTCTCAAGTTCGTAGTTGCTTCCGCTGTAGAAGTCCAGAGTGTCTGCATCTGAAGTTTTGTTTGTCATTTTATTTAAACAGTTATTTGCATTCATTTTTAATTATTTGCATTCATTTTTTGGATACATTTTATTTAGGTGATGGATGGTTTGTGTGATGTTTGGGTCAACTAATGTTTGAAGAAGTTTCTATTTTTGGAAAACTTTCTATTCGAAACTTGTTATTATTGGAAACTTTTCATTTTGAAAACTTTTTGGAATAATGAATGCAATTTTTTATTAAAACATCTCGAGTATAATCAATTTTTGTTTACGATCATATTGAGTGACTTAAAACGAGTTCGAACAAGCTGTATTCAAATTCAAGTCACCGTGTTTGATCCCTTTTTTTCGCTTTGAACGAGTTTGAACAGTTTGTGTTCGAAGTTCAAACCATGAGTTCGATCTCGAGTTCACACCATGTGTTCGAATTCTGCTCACTACATGTTTAAACAAGCTTGCTCAAAACTTGTTCAAAGCCAATTAACGGGATCGTAAAAAAGTTTCTCGACCACGTTCGATAACATATTGGTCAAGACGAGTTCAACGAACTCGTATTTAAGCTCAGGCGAAAAGAAATGTATTTTTTTATAAATTCTTTTAGAAAATCTATTTTCCCAGATTTCCTTTTTTATATCCATCTATCATCTATCACCTATAATCATAGGTGGATTTAGAGTGAGGGGGGGGGGCCCGGTGGATTTCGAAATTTTAGTGTAAAAATTTTGGATTTTTCGACTTTGCCCCCGGTGGATTTTTTTTTTGCCCCAAAACCTATATATTTTGCCCCAAAACCTTCAACTTTTGTCCAAAATTCTCCAAATTTTGCCCAAAAACCTTCAAATTTACCCACAAATCTTCAAATTTTGCCTAAAAAAAGCAATTTTTTGCCCCAAAACCTCCATAATTTTACTTAAAAAAATTGCTATGGTTTTAAAAAAAATTTCGCCCCCGGTGGAAAAAAATCCTGGATCCGCCACTGCCTATAATCTATGTTAATGTTAATATGTTGTACTCTTTTAAGTTAAACTAACGTATTAAATTATTCGTTAACTTCTTTTTAAAGCAAAGTTTAATTCGACATGTGAATGTGATGATCCATAAAATGAATGCAAGCCTGTAAACCGTAACATCATTTTCCAGAATTTGATATCTGTGTAATTGAACTGATTTCCTCGGCTTGTCCTGAATTACATCAGAGATTAAATATGACAGGAACTTTGGGTCTTAGCCATACATACTGGACTAACTATAAATAAACGCTAAAGTAGACTAATATGTAATGAGGTCCGTTAACATCCTGGCACTCTGAGTAGGAGTCGGACGAATGCTAAAACGGAAACGAAAATCATAGAAAAGAGTTGTAGGGAGCCTTAGATGAACATGTCTGCGAACTGGTATTAAGACGGCACGAAAATAAATTTAACCTTTTCTTTGGTGACAAGATCCCGTACATAGTGAACGTATATCTCAATATGTTTGTTTCGTTGATGTTGAACCAGATTGGTGGAAAAATAAAGAGCACTTACATTGTACTCGTAATTGAATTGACACCGTGTAATTAGTTAGATTTCCTTGTTCGTGAATTACATCGGTGATTAAATATGAGTATATGAAGAGCTTTGGGCCATAGCCATACTTGTTGGATTAAGTATACATAAACGCTAAGTGGGCTAATATGTAATGAGGTTCGTTAGCAATTTGGCGAATTTTTTGGCAGGAACGTATGAATCCCAACTCCTATTATCGTACCAGTATGGTCAAATGTTTGTTTTATGAATTCGGTTTACCCGCTACTCCCAAATGCGGGATGGGAAAAAAGTTGGGGGTGCCACTACTCCCAAATGCTGAACCCTTTGTCTCCATGTGACCCCCTGCATGTTTACTGTGCATCAGAAAATGTGGGAGGGGTACCGCTACTCCCAAATGCGGAACCCTCTAAATATTGCAACCCAAGTATTCACATGCATGGCGTCAGTTTGAATATGATCCATGGCATCAGTTTGAATGCATTGCTCACATGCATACAATACATAGATTGATCACTGTATTGTAACATCATTATTGTATGTACGTGATAATTTTTTGCCCATAAATTTAGTCGAAAACACTTGCATTCACTTGCCCATAAATATAGTCGAAAACACTTGCTTTTTCTTGACACGTACTGATTATTAGGGTTAGGGTTAGAGGGTTCTGCATTTGGGAGTAGCGGTACCCTCCCACATTTTCTGAAGCAACGTAAACATGCAGGGGTCACATGGAGACAAGGGGTTCCGCATTTGGGAGTAGCGGCACCCCAACTTTTTCCCCATCCCGCATTTGGGAGTAGCGGGTATACCGGTTTCATAAAACAAATATTTGACCATACGGGTACGATAATAGGAGTGGGGATTCATACGTTCCCGCCAAAAAATTCCAATTTGGCCTTATAGAGTATATGTAATATCTTTGGTTCAACTAACATCATTTCTACAAAATCATTATAGCTTCAAGATTTGTAAAATAAATGGTGGTATCCAAATCCAGAAATCCAAAATAGTACAGTTTACTATTTTGCACTTTTCATAGTATTTACTACGTAGCACTAAACAACCATATTTTAAAAGTGGCAAGTGTATACATCAGTCTGTATAAGTGAGCATTATACGACTGAAATGTGATGTGATGTTTTTACATAATTTGTTAAAAATATTATCTGCACGCTGTACTGTTGCAGTGACAAAACGATTATTTGAAAGTGCAGACATTTTGCTTGAGAGGTTTGATAAGAAAACAAAAGTCAGAAGACACTAACGGAAGGGAAATAAGATGCTATTTTCATCAATTCAATTCAGATACAATTCTATAATTATATACACAAATAGCTTGCTTTTAGCAAATATGCACTTATAGCCCGATCTTAATAAAAAAACTGCGTGCAGCAAAATAATCATACTGGAAAAAGAATAATTAGTATTTAAGTACTTACATGAATACAGCGAACTGAAAACTTCTCTGTTAGCCAATTTCAGTCTGTTGATGATACAGACTCAGTGTCATATGTTGTGGTTGAGCTTGTATCAAGTTGATTACCACTTTCGCTATCTGATGATCCACAGAGTCTTTGATCTTCTATTGGTTGTTTAAAACACCAGTACATAATACTTGCTGTTAACGTTAGGATCATTTTCTGGTTTACCTGAGACATTCTACCATAATTATGAAATTATTTAAGAAATAAGTATTTTGTGAATAAATAGACTTTAAATTTGCACCTCAATAATGTCTTCAGGAAGCAAAAATATTGAACATCCTGTTATAATATATAAATATATATATAAATGGATAGTCAATTATTGATACACAAAAGTAATATTACTGTATTACCTAAACTTGTGATATTTTTGCTATAAATAGCCATGAATGCAAGCATTAAACTTGCACCATTTTCTCACACTTACAAAGTGTTTCTTTCTTTCTCTCCATTACCATCTTTGTTCTTACACTTCATTATTGGCATTCTTAATCAAGAATCAAACCACTAAAGGTAGTTATAAGCCTACTGAATTATAACATCAAGAATCAAACCACTAAAGGTAGTTATAAGCCTACTGAATTATAACACGTTATCAGCACGATAATCTTAATACTAATTATGGTTGGCTCTGCCACCTAAATGATATATGGTCGGTTATACCACCTGAATAATATATGGTCGACACTGTCGTCTAATTATCATTTATGTTACTAACATTTATATTTCTATTATCTAACATTTATATGGTCGACACTGTCACCTAATTATCATTTATGTTATATAACATTTATTTATGATTGCTTACATATGGTCGACACTGTCGCCTACTTATCATTTATGTTATATTAAATTTATGTTTAATATTGTTTATATACTTATGAATATAAATTGACTCTAATTTATCATGTTGTTTGTTTTAATTTTTGATAATAGAAAATGTCGAATCTGGAAAAGCTTAAATTTACTCCTTTAGAATCAACGGGAAACAACTACATGCCATGGGTTATAAAAGTAAAAATGCATCTTAAATCAATGGGCATTCTTGAAACCATAAATGAAAACAACACTTGTTCTGAAAAAGAACAAGCAACGGCATGTTGCTTTATTCATCAACATATTGATGAATGCTTACAAAATAATTATGTGACTGTAGAAGATCCCCATGTTTTATGGGAAGGTCTCAAAAGCAGATTCAATAATCAAAGAGAAATTTTACTTCCAGCTGCTATGGATCAATGGAGAACATTAAGGTTCCAAGACTTTAAGAAAGTAAATGAATACAGCTCAGCTCTGTATAATACAGTCTCACAACTTAAATTCTGTGGACATGAAATAAGTGATGCAGACATGTTGGAGAAAACTTTCTCCACAATGAATGCTGCCAACATCACAGTGCAAAGAAATTTGAGAATGCTAAAGTTCAACACATATCCTGAACTTAATTCATATCTCTTGGTTTGAAACAACCCAACCCGTATTAAAACCGGCCCATAAAAATTTTTCCTTTTAATACGCGTTAAATAATACTTTAGGTCCCGTTACACATATTCCAAAACGTATTTGTTATCAAAGTAAGTTCATCGAACTTAAAACATACATTAATGTTTTAAACTCCTTAATACAATGGTTCATTAATTAAATCGTAAACCGGTTATAATCATTATGACCCGACTAGTTACGTTTACACAAAACCGAGCATGGTGATTTGGGACTACGCTACCCAAATCCTAATCGAGTCCAAAAGCAAGATCTTCTAAAGCAACCTAGTCGAGATCTCTAATTCCCAAGCTTACCCGAGCCGCCAAGCATGCGAACCTATAAAATATCAACAACGAGAGGGTAAGCTAACGCTTAGTGAGTGAGAATATACTACATACATATATATGCATAAAATGGACACGCCACAAAGTAGCAAATACCGCATACCGGAGCATCCAAACATAAAGGCAAGCTAGTCTAAGCATACCGTAAGATCACTAAGCAATGAGCTAAAGATACATCAACAAAATACAAGTTTGCCAACAACGATGTGAACAATGCCAATAAGCTACACCCGGAGGGTTAGCTACAACACGACAATACAACATTATATGTATACAATATATATGTATATATATGTATATATCTCTCGAATAACATAATTTGCTTACGCTTACAACACAATAACCATGGTTAACCAATCGTACAAGGGAACGATACTCGTAAGAGACCGTCGGAGTTCGTAACATCCATTAGCGTTACTTAAACACCGCGTAATCACTAATCCCCCGGGTGATGTCTTAAACACCGCGACTAATTCACCCCCATGACAATGTGGCGTCTTAAACACCGCGACGAATCCACACGTCAATCAAAATAATGAGTGGTGTCTTGAACACCGCGACAATTCCACTCCCATGACAATGTGGTGTCTTAACCACCGCGACAATACCACATGCCAATCAAACAATGAGTAGTGTCTTAAACACCACGACACTACTACTCGTTACTTAGAATGTGGTGTCTTGAACACCGCGACAATACCACATTCATACTACACAAATAAATACATTATATACGTACACGCATAATTATTCCACTCACAATATTAACCCTTCGCCATTGGGGTTATATAATCCACATCACACGCCCATGTGATAGAGTACACGCAAGGTGTGCACCTCGTCAAGGATGATCAACCAAAACGCACAACCGTGCCAATTGGACCTACACACAAGTCCATCAATCCACCTATATGTGAAGTGAGCTCTATAACCGAGAACCACTTCACCCGACCCGCACCCATCCTACACATACATATGCATATAGGATATTAACACTCACCTTAAGCCTTGATGAATGCAACCAAGTAATCCTCAACTCGTCAATGGAAAGTACCTATTCCATTATCACAAATTCAACAACACACTTAGATTGGATTTACAAACCAACCCAATTTGACACTTAGTGCAAATTCGACCCAAACGTAATTCCAAGTACAAACCGCGCCCAAACTAACCAATAATTACTAACACGGGTGAAAATGGTCCTAATATGCCAAGTAAACCCAAACACAAGTGTTAAACACATGTCTCACCCATTTTGACACAAAAACCCTAATTTTGACCCATTAAGTCAAAATCTCACCGTTTACAAGTCTTGACACCAAAACACATTTAACTCGGTTTAATACTTCAACTTAATCCATTTTAAGTTTATAAACCTTAATAAATCAACAATCGGGTCAAAATCATCACCAAACCCTAATTTTGGCTCTAGTCAAAATTAGTCAACTCCAAGAACCCTAAATGTCCCCAAAACCTCAATAATCACTAATACTAGTGATTATACACCATTTACAAGTCTTACAAGCATGAACTTGCACACCAAACTCAAAACCCGACATTAACAACAATAAACCCGAATCTTGGTTTTAACCTTCAATTAACAACTAAATGGGTTTCACCTATGAATCATACAATCAAAAGCCCTAAACTTGAATGATGAACACGAAAATGAATTTCGGAGTTAGAGCTTACCACTAGTATCACGGTGTAGCTAAGAACGAGGAGAACACACTTGTCAACTACGCCAAGGATCAACTCCCGATCCTTCCTTTCCAAAAATCCTTTTGAAATCAAATGGGTGTTTGAGTTTGAGAGGAAAAATGAAAAGAAAAGGGAAATTAAAATGAGAAATGAAATGAATGGATGAGGTTAAATCCTCAAATCTGGCTCAAACGCGAAAAGACCAAATTGCCCTTGAACTTCATTTAAATTTACAAGAATCTGGTGCCAGTTCGCACCATTCGCCGCGCCGCGGTCTAATTCGTCGCGCCGCGACGATTGCCTCGAACTGGTGACTTTGTTAACAAGCTTTATGATCTGGATTTATAAGAAACGCCGCGCCGCGGCTCCCTTTGTCGCGCCGCGACACCCAACGTGGCCTGACACATTTTCTCGCATACAAGACTTTAACACCCAAACATGTATCGAACCCTTCATACGCCTGTCGTACATACACAATACACCTATAAATCATGTACGGGGAAAAACGGGGTGTTACAACTCTCCCCCACTTAGACTCGATCACGTCCTCGTGATCCTTGTCATTTAACCAAACGGACCACACTTCACTGTCCTCAAACATAAGTCCAAACCGACTTTCCTAAGCAATTCTTCCCACTGAATTGCCTTTAACAACTAAATCGTCACCCGCGATTTATCAAATCCACAATCCGAGCACTAAAACCATGCTCATTCCCTAACATCGGGAAAACTCAACCAATCTCGTACAGAGATATCAACCCCTTAGCGTACCCTTACCGAGTACAACGCTAAAAGCAACCAAGTCTCAACCTAAGGTCAACAATCCGAAACGATGAAGACCGAACCAACGAATCCTGACGGATAACACCAATCACTAAACATCCATTGTAGTGCGCAATACGATCAATACGCAACTACCGTAACATCATAATCAAAAGGCTAAAACCGATAGCGCCCAAAACGACTATGAAAACGCCAAATCCAAAGGTGTACAAAATCGACTATCGTCACACCCGTAACAACAAGTGAGCGAAACACGGCTATCGCATCACTAATCATACCACATGGTCCTCGCGACCCCACCATCGGCGTATAAAAACACCCGATCGATCACATAACATGGTCCTTACGACCCCACCATTGGTGTATAAAATAACCAACAGATCAACATCACGGTCCTTACGACCCCACCATCGGTGTATAAAACAACCGACAGATCACACAACACGAAGGCTGGCCGAAAACACACGCGCCTTAGTGAATCCGAACTACACGCGATTCACTACCATGATGAAGTCAGCGAACCCGAATATCATGCTTCACCAATCAATAATCCCATGATGAAGTCAGCGGACCCCGAAGGTCATGCTTCACCAATCTCAACACCGGATGAAGTCAGCGGACTCCGAAAGTCATGCTTCACCAATATAACACCTCGCTCATGATGAAGTCAGCGGACCCCGAAGGTCATGCTCCACCAATCGCATACTCCCATGATGAAGTCAGCGGACCCTAAAGGTCATGCTTCATCAATCACCAATACCATGATGAAGTCAGCGGACCCGAAAGTCATGCTTCATCAATCAACGCCCTTTTGGCCTCGAACGATGAGTAGCGTAACATCGCGCTCTGCTACGCCATAGTGAATCCTAACGGATACCACTAACCATTCACACACTCGAGCAAGAACCACCTATATCAAACATAGGCACAAAACAATAATTCTCTAGAAGAGAATCCGACACACACCTCCCTTAACCGAAGGATTTCACCTTGCTCACCAAACACGTCCATTATCTCTCAACGAGATTTACCACATTACCAACTCGGTGATAATTCAAATCCAAACCATAAGTACAATTTATCCGAAATTGTAATCTACCACAAATCGACCAAAACCAGGTCTCGACAAAATTTTTCGGATCTACCAAAAGCATCATCCGAAATCTCACACTAAAACTTCCTCGTGCGGGAGTGTAACTCCCCCACTTGGAACTACGTCGCATATCCGCAACTCGTACAACCGTACAATGCTACCAAAGGTAGACTTTACAAACGATTGAGCTCACACGACCCATCACCATATCTTGCTCCAGCCTTGAGCACACGAAGGATTTCAATCAATCCTTAAACACTTCGAACAAAAAGTGTACCACGATTACACAAACCATACCTTCGCAATCATCCAATTGCTTTAGTTTGTCAAATTCCACCTAGTCACTCATGTACCTAAGGATTTCACTTCGGTACCCTAAGTACAATGTAACTGCAACATAATCGGAGTCGAACACCACGCTAGTAGGTATAAAAGAGGCACCTAATGTCGCGTCATAAAGACTCCATTACCAACATACATCGAGATTCAAAACACTCGATCTCAAGGGTTTCAGCCCACCCGTCGAACCTCACGGTTCATCGACCTCAACACAAAAGCGAACACGCGCTTAACAACCGAACACCAACCCATTTCCATGGCTTGGTAGAAACATTTTACAAATATCAAGGAATGCTTGGTTACACCAAGTCTTACGCCCTTCGCCCGTCAATCAAAACGTCGTCATAGGGTACTTCCATTAGGAACGTCACCCATATCAATAACATGCACAACACAATGCATTTAATAAACTCAACTTCAAACGACACTTAATAAATAATCAAAAGACATATTTATTAAAACGAAACGTACCTTAACGTCTCCTTGCCGCCCCCGTCCCCGCTAACTTGGGACATTCCGACTTACGATGTCCTTCTTCTTGGCAATTGAAGCACACCATGCCATCGCCTTTTGGTACCGAACATTCCCACGACTTGTGACCCCTTATGCCATAATTGTAACATCTAGACGCACTAGAATCCAATATACCCGTCCGTGTACCACCCGTGCTCACACTCGGACCCTTAGTCCTCTTACTCGGAGCACCATGCGAAACAACCCTTCTCTCGCTCGAAGGTTCACCCTTCTTTGATCGCGAATACGATTCGAAACCCCTAGCCACCGCGAATAACTCCGCAAACGACTTCGCGTAACCCCGGTTAATTTTATTCTTCAAGTCATCATTCAAGGTTTGATAGAAATCCTCCGTCAACAACCGATCATTCCCTAAATACTCCAGGCAAAAACGAGTCTTCGCCATAAAGGTTGTCTTGAGAGTATTCAAATCCATATATCCCTGTTGCAAGTTTCGCAACTCATCACGCAATTCCGACAAGTCGGCCGAAGTCCGGAACTCCTCGAAGAATTCCTTCTTAAAATCGTCCCACGATAATGCCATAAACGGCTCACCACCGACAAGATCAATCTTACCATCCAACCAATCCTTCGCCCTACCCCGCAATAAACTAGTAGCGAGTCTTGTCTTTTTCTCGGGAGGGCATTCAATAGTACGAAAACACCCTTCAACATCCGAGATCCAAGTTGTGCTTACTAAAGGATCCGGTTTCCCGTCATACATCGGAGGTTTAGTCCTCATGAAGCTCTTAAGACAATGCTCCATTTCTCCACCATTTCGAAATTCGGAATACTTCCTATCCATTTCTTCTCGAAACGCACTCATTTGCTCCGCAACGGCGGCCGCAACTCTAGCGTTAAACTCAGCGTCGTTCGTCTCGATCCCATTTCCCGTCACCATTCTAAGGAATGCAAAGCGGTTAGACCACGAACGTATAAAGCACACACTCCACACCGGTTCATCTTGCTAAACACTCGTCGTACATCACTTGTTTGACACGATTTTCACCCGTAATAAGGTTTGCAAGTCCTTATTACGCACACATGCCGTATCAACTCGTTAGTACAATGACCGCCTCGCTCGATGATATAAACAAACACAAACAAAATTCTACGCGATATAAACACACGCGAGAATTACACCACAACACAATAATATATTAATAATATCCGCATTACTAATATAAACATTAGTCAACCTATAAACAAGGCACTAACTAAACCCATTTCGACCCGTAATCCTACAAGTCCCGCAACAAATTTAGCACACACAAAAGTCTAAGTCTAGGCACCTATCTCAAGTCACCTAAATCCCTTAGACCATGCTCTGATACCACTTGAAACAACCCAACCCGTATTAAAACCGGCCCATAAAATTTTTTCCTTTTAATACGCGTTAAATAATACTTTAGGTCCCGTTACACATATTCCAAAACGTATTTGTTATCAAAGTAAGTTCATCGAACTTAAAACATACATTAATGTTTTAAACTCCTTAATACAATGGTTCATTAATTAAATCGTAAACCGGTTATAATCATTATGACCCGACTAGTTACGTTTACACAAAACCGAGCATGGTGATTTGGGACTACGCTACCCAAATCCTAATCGAGTCCAAAATCAAGATCTTCTAAAGCAACCTAGTCGAGATCTCTAATTCCCAAGCTTACCCGAGCCGCCAAGCATGCGAACCTATAAAATATCAACAACGAGAGGGTAAGCTAACGCTTAGTGAGTGAGAATATACTACATACATATATATGCATAAAATGGACATGCCACAAAGTAGCAAATACCGCATACCGGAGCATCCAAACATAAAGGCAAGCTAGTCTAAGCATACCGTAAGATCACTAAGCAATGAGCTAAAGATACATCAACAAAATACAAGTTTGCCAACAACGATGTGAACAATGCCAATAAGCTACACCCGGAGGGTTAGCTACAACACGACAATACAACATTATATGTATACAATATATATGTATATATATGTATATATCTCTCGAATAACATAATTTGCTTACGCTTACAACACAATAACCATGGTTAACCAATCGTACAACGGAACGATACTCGTAAGAGACCGTTGGAGTTCGTAACATCCATTAGCGTTACTTAAACACCGCGTAATCACTAATCCCCCGGGTGATGTCTTAAACACCACGACTAATTCACCCCCATGACAATGTGGCGTCTTAAACACCGCGACGAATCCACACGTCAATCAAAATAATGAGTGGTGTCTTGAACATCGCGACAATTCCACTCCCATGACAATGTGGTGTCTTAACCACCGCGACAATACCACATGCCAATCAAACAATGAGTAGTGTCTTAAACACCGCGACACTACTACTCGTTACTTAGAATGTGGTGTCTTGAACACCGCGACAATACCACATTCATACTACACAAATAAATACATTATATACGTACACACATAATTATTCCACTCACAATATTAACCCTTCGCCATTGGGGTTATATAATCCACATCACACGCCCATGTGATAGAGTACACGCAAGGTGTGCACCTCGTCAAGGATGATCAACCAAAATGCACAACCGTGCCAATTGGACCTACACACAAGTCCATCAATCCACCTATATGTGAAGTGAGCTCTATAACCGAGAACCACTTTACCCGACCCGCACCCATCCTACACATACATATGCATATAGGATATTAACACTCACCTTAAGCCTTGATGAATGCAACCAAGTAATCCGCAACTCGTCAATGGAAAGTACCTATTCCATTATCACAAATTCAACAACACACTTAGATTGGATTTACAAACCAACCCAATTTGACACTTAGTGCAAATTCGACCCAAATGTAATTCCAAGTACAAACCGCGCCCAAACTAACCAATAATTACTAACACGGGTGAAAATGGTCCTAATATGCCAAGTAAACCCAAACACAAGTGTTAAACACATGTCTCACCCATTTTGACACAAAAACCCTAATTTTGACCCATTAAGTCAAAATCTCACCGTTTACAAGTCTTGACACCAAAACACATTTAACTCGGTTTAATACTTCAACTTAATCCATTTTAAGTTTATAAACCTTAATAAATCAACAATCGGGTCAAAATCATCACCAAACCCTAATTTTGGCTCTAGTCAAAATTAGTCAACTCCAAGAACCCTAAATGTCCCCAAAACCTCAATAATCAATAATACTAGTGATTATACACCATTTACAAGTCTTACAAGCATGAACTTGCACACAAAACTCAAAACCCGACATTAACAACAATAAACCCGAATCTTGGTGTTAACCTTCAATTAACAACTAAATGGGTTTCACCTATGAATCATACAATCAAAAGCCCTAAACTTGAATGATGAACACGAAAATGAATTTCGGAGTTAGAGCTTACCACTAGTATCACCGTGTAGCTAAGAACGAGGAGAACACACTTGTCAACTACGCCAAGGATCAACTCCCGATCCTTCCTTTCCAAAAATCCTTTTGAAATCAAATGGGTGTTTGAGTTTGAGAGGAAAAATGAAAAGAAAAGGGAAATTAAAATGAGAAATGAAATGAATGGATGAGGTTAAATCCTCAAATCTGGCTCAAACACGAAAAGACCAAATTGCCCTTGAACTTCATTTAAATTTACAAGAATCTGGTGCCAGTTCGCACCATTCGCCGCGCCGCGGTCTAATTCGTCGCGCCGCGACGATTGCCTCGAACTGGTGACTTTGTTAACAAGCTTTCTGATCTGGATTTATTCGAAACGCCGCGCCGCGGCTCCCTTTGTCGCGCCGCGACACCCAACGTGGCCTGACACATTTTCTCGCATACAAGACTTTAACACCCAAACATGTATCGAACCCTTCATACGCCTGTCGTACATACACAATACACCTATAAATCATGTACGGGGAAAAACGGGGTGTTACATGGTTGCAGAGCAAAATGATGAGCTATTAATGAAAAATCAGCAATCCCGTCCTACTGGTACACTTGCAATCCCTGAAGCAAATACTGCAAATAATTATAA
The DNA here is from genome assembly GCF_046630445.1 of Rutidosis leptorrhynchoides. NCBI lineage: Eukaryota > Viridiplantae > Streptophyta > Magnoliopsida > Asterales > Asteraceae > Rutidosis > Rutidosis leptorrhynchoides. Next base: position 76,726,100 of record NC_092338.1, on the reverse strand, counting down.
ACAGGGACAAGGACGCGGGCAAGGTCGTGGTTATAATAACGATCGCCATCATCATGCCAAAAGCCATAACTATGGTAGAAACCATCCTTATGGTAATGGGATTGGGCGTGGACGTGGCCGTGGTCGTCAAAGAAATAATAATCCACGAAAATATAAATATCAACCACAAAACAAGCCCACTAAACAAGATGTTGAAGAAAATTCTTCTAAAAATTCTGAAGAATCTTGTTACAGATGTGGTAGAATGGGCCACTGGGCTAATACTTGCCGAACATCTAAACATCTTGTTAAGATGTATCAGGATTCGCTGAAAGGTAAAGAAAAGGAAGTAAATTTTGTGGATAATATTGATCCAACAGTCACTGAGCAACCATCTGATTTATATGAAGATTTCTTGAATTAAATTAATATGTTTCTTTTATAAATAAAACGATTTAACCTTTGTCATCATGTTTTCTCAAATGTTTCAGTTCTATATGTTTTATCAAATGTTCCAGTTCTATGTTTGATGTTTCAATTCTATGTATGTCATATGTTTCAGTTTTATCTATTTGTGTATAATAAACATTTTGTGTAACATTTATATACTTACTGTTTGTTTCTTATATATGAAGTTTAATATGAATTCTGCTGGAACACAACATCAATCAAGTAGTGGAGATCTCTGTATAGCAGATAGTGGTACTACACACACTATACTTAAATCTGAAAAATATTTCATTGATTTGAAACCAACAGAAGGAACTATACATACAATATCAGGTGCTGCTAACTTGATAGAAGGGATAGGAAAGGCAAAATTCATATTACCAAACGGTACAACATTTTTAATTAATAATGCCTTATTCTCTCCTAAGTCAAGCAAAAATTTATTGAGTTTTTCTGACATATACCTTAATGGATATGATTATCAGTCAGTAATGGCAGAAAATGAGAAATATTTAAGTATCACTAACAAGAATTACGTGATTGAAAAACTGCCAAGACTTAATTCTGGATTATATTATACACATATAAATGTACCAGAAGCACATATGGTGATTAAAGAAAAGTATATTGATCCTGGTGTATTTAATTTATGGCATAACAGATTGGGCCACCCAGGATCAACAATGATGAAAAGAATTATTGAATGTACACATGGACATCCACTGAAGGATAGAAAAATCCTTCATGATACAATGGTTCCATGTATATCTTGCTCTCTTGGAAAATTGATAACTAGACCCTCACCACTTAAGGTTGAGAAAGAATTACCAATGTTTCTTGAAAGAATTCAAGGTGATATTTGTGGACCAATTCGTCCACCATGTGGACCATTTAGATATTTCATGGTCCTAATAGACGCATCTAGTAGATGGTCTCATGTTTGTCTGTTATCAAGCCGTAATGTGGCATTTGCAAAATTTCTTGCCGAAATTATTAAATTGAGAGCACATTTTCCTGATTACATCATTAAAAAGGTGAGACTTGATAATGCTGATGAGTTTACATCTCAAGCATTTAATGACTATTGCATGTCTATAGGAATTGTTGTTGAACATTCTGTTGCTCATGTGCATACACAAAATGGTTTAGCCGAGTCACTGATTAAACGTTTACAGTTAATCGCTAGACCATTGATAATGAGAACAAAACTCCCTGTATCTATATGGGGTCATGCAATTTTACATGCTGCTGTATTGATTCACATCAGACCAAGTGCAAGTCATAAATATTCCCCCTACAGCTTCCTTTTGGTCAAGAGCCAAATATTTCCCACCTTAGAACATTTGGTTGTGCAGTATATGTTCGAATTGCGCCACCACAACGTACAAAAATGGGTCCTCAAAGGAGGTTGGGAATATATGTTGGATATGAAACATCTTCAATCATAAGGTATATTGAACTTATGACAGGTGATGTTTTTACAGCACGTTTTACTGATTGTCATTTTAATGAAACATTGTTTCCTAGATTAGGGGGAGAAATAAAAAATAAAAAAAATGATATTTCATGGTGTGAACCTCAATTAAAGTATCTTGATCCTCGCACAAAAGAATGCGAGATAGAAGTTCAAAAGATAATGCATATACAAGAACTTGCAAATCAATTGCCTGATGCATTCACAGATACAAAAAGGGTGACTAAATCATATATACCAGCAGTTAATACTCCAGCTCGAGTTGAGATTCCAAATCGGAAAACTGATAATGTAGTCACTCAAGAATCTATGCCACGTCTGAAACGTGGGAGACCAGTTGGTTCCAAAGATAAAAATCCTCGAAAAAGAAAATCAGCTGATAATAATGTAAAAGAAAGTGTTCAAAAAGAACCACAAATCAGTACTCCTACTGCAGAGGAGATTGATGATGTCAATACAGAAATTGCAATCAATTATGCACATTCAAAAATATTATGGAGCTAAAATGAAATGAAAAATCTTGATGAGAAATTTTCTTTTAATGTTGCATATGACATCATGAATAATGATGATGATCCAGAACCAACATCTATGGTTGAATGTCAAAATAGACATGATTGGGCTCAATGGAAAGAAGCAATACGAGTTGAATTAGAATCACTCAATAAAAGAAAAGTTTTCGGATCCATCATTCTCACTCCTAAAGATGTGAAACCTGTAGGATACAGATGGATTTTTGTCCGAAAAAGAAATGAGAAAAATGAAGTTACAAGGTATAAAGCTAGACTTGTAGCTCAAGGTTTTTCTCAAAGACCGGGAATTGATTATGAAGAAACTTATTCCCCTGTTATGGATGCAATTACTTTTAGATACTTAATCAGCCTGGCAGTTTCTAAAAATTTAGAAATGCATCTCATGGATGTTGTGACTGCTTATCTATATGGATCACTTGATAGTGATATATATATATGAAGATACCTGAAGGATTTAAGGTACCAGAAGCATCAAATGCAAAACCCAAAGAAATGTATTCGATTAAATTACAAAGATCTTTATATGGGTTAAAACAATCGGGACGTATGTGGTATAACCGATTAAGTGATTACTTGATAAGCAAAGGGTATACAAATAACCTTACTTGTCATTGTGTTTTCATTAAGAAAACAACATCTGGATATATGATCATAGCTGTTTATGTTGATGATCTTAACATCATAGGTACAAATAAAGAGATCCATGAAGCCATTCAACTTCTAAAGAAGGAATTTGAAATGAAAGATCTTGAAAAAACCAAGTATTGCCTTGGTTTACAAATTGAGCATATGTCTAATGGTTTACTTGTACATCAAACAACATATACTGAAAAGATTCTGAAACGTTTCAATATGGACAAGGCAAAACCATTAAGTACTCCTATGGTTGTTAGATCACTCAATGTTGAAACTGATCCATTTCGTCCATGTGAAGATCATGAAGATATTCTTGGACCAGAAGTACCATATCTTAGTGCAATTGGAGCTCTTATGTATCTTACAAATTGTACAAGACCTGACATTTCTTTTGCAGCTAATTTGTTGGCAAGGTTCGGCTCTGCTCCTACCAAAAGACACTGGAATGGGATCAAACACGTATTTCGATACCTTCGAGGAACTACTGATTTAGGATTATTTTATTCTAACGAATCAAAACAAGATTTGGTTGGTTATGCTGATGCAGGTTATTTATCTGATCCACATAAAGCTAAATCTCAAACTGGATATGTATTCCTAAATGGAGGTACTGCAATATCATGGCGTTCTCAAAAACAAACACTTGTTGCTACATCATCAAATCATGCCGAAGTGATTGCATTACATGAAGCTACTCGGGAATGTTTTTGGTTGAGATCAATGACACAAATCATTACTGATTCTTGTAGACTAGAACGCGATAAAAGTCCAACAATTATCTATGAAGATAATGCAGCTTGCATAGCACAGATGAAAGAAGGGTATATCAAAAGTGACCGAACCAAACACATACCTCCTAGATTCTTCTCATACACTCAAAATCTCATTAAGGACAACGAGATTGAAATGAGATATGTTCAATCCAGCAAAAACTCTGCTGATCTTTTCACGAAAGCACTTCCAACTGCTATTTTCAGAACACACGTTCATAACATTGGTATGAGACATGTTCAAAAGATGTAACAACTGAAGCGATGTCTACTTGAGGGGGAGTCAACTCCATGCTGCACTCTTTTTCCCTTAGCTAAAGTTTTTTTTCCAATGGGTTTTCTTTAGCAAGGTTTTTAACGAGGCAGTAACTTACAGTTGATCTTCAACAAACAAAATTGCTATCCAAGGGGGAGTGTTATAATATATAAATATATATATAAATGGATAGTCAATTATTGATACACAATAGTAATATTATTGTATTACCTAAACTTGTGATATTTTTGCTATAAATAGCCATGAATGCAAGCATTAAACTTGCACCATTTTCTCACACTTACAAAGTGTTTCTTTCTTTCACTCCATTATCATCTTTGTTCATACACTTCATTATTGGCATTCTTAATCAAGAATCAAACCACTAAAGGTAGTTATAAGCCTACTGAATTATAACATCAAGAATCAAACCACTAAAGGTAGTTATAAGCCTACTGAATTATAACACATCCAACTTTCTTTGCAATGGTAATGACATATGTTGCATTCATGATTCATTTGTTTCTCCTCCTCTGAGTTGATCAAATTTAGATGCAAGTTAAATCCAAAAAGACATTTAAATCTAGTACATAAATCATGAAATGGTTAATTAAAACTCAAAAGTGTACCAGTCTGTCCTTTAGTAACAAGGCGCCAATTAACCACCCGAGGCTGCACGGCACTAAGTAGTTCCAAGAAAAATATGCCATCTGATAAACTCTTATCCTGCAGAACCAGACAACTTAATACATTAAGTTTCCTCTAACCGACATATTTAAAATGATGAACTTGATAATCAAACAGTTCCATTTAATATAAGATTTTAGATTCTGAAAACGGATGTGATACCTTGAAAAGGAGGTTAGATTACAAATCAAACCGCACACAAGTTACTATGCCAAGTCAGTAACATATAAGAAGATAGAGAACTTACCAAGTATTAACTTTTTGTTCCCCTGAACAATATCATTTCCAGCAATGTTAACCAATGAAAACTTCAACTGTTTCCCAATTTTAATAACTTGATTACAGTTTTCTACTTTTTTGAATGGCATCTTAATTGGAGGCCTATTTGCACTTTTCCAGTTAACAACTCCTGGTGATACCTTGTCAAGCGCCTCCAATAGTACCCACCTGTGAGCAGATTTTGGATTAAAAGCTGATTTTTTTCTTAATTTGAAAGCTAAACACATGATATATATCTTAAGTTCATCCAACTTTAGCTTTTCAAATCCTTAGGGATGATCTCAACTCTCAATTTTGTCTTCCTGCGGCTAAAGGATCAAGTTTCTATGATATGGTGTAAATAACAAAGTGATAGTTTCAAGTTGATTACGTCTTCATAATTAGGATGGTACTCACCCATTTCTGACGTCTTCAAAGACATTGTTTATATATGATTCAACTCCAAGACTATTAATCCAGAAGCGAAAAGCACTTTCTTCTCTAGTACATTGGGCTTCATCTGGTGAAAGTTCGAGGAAGGATACTGGTTTTTCTGGGGTTGATAATCCATTCCTGCCGAAAATATAACTTATAATTAAACGTGTGATCAAATACAAAATTCACTAGCAAGGAAAAAATTAAGACTTCTATCATTCTATGTGACCGGATGGTCATCTGGTCAGAAATAAATAATGTTGGTAGATGTATCAGATTTAATGGTCTGTTTTATTCACACACACTATGGTTTTATTATACAGATAGTAATAAATAATAATAATAATAATCTTACAGAAAGAACACACTGTGCTGGAAAATATGAGCCACAAAAGCAAGGTTAAGGTTGGGAGAACCTTCAACAATGTCTTTTGCTGTCAAGTATCTCTTACAGCCCATCCTATCAGCATGTTCAAGGACTAATGTTGCTCTTTTTAAAGGATCTTTAATAACCAAGGTTGATGGATTGCTATGTTCAGGAGCAAGAACATTTAAAAGGTAAACATGAGCCTCTCCATCCTGTATAAATCAATTGTATACTCGCTACCAGATATAATTGTTGGAAAATCGTGTGTACTTTTAAATCAGATTAACGCAGCGGATAGTTAAAATAATAATCAATTATTATTTTATAAATCATTTACAAAATTAAATATTCATATATTTAAATTAAATAAAACATGCACATGATTATCGATCCCAAAGATCCAGTTACACCACTAATAATTGTCAAAATATGTAATTCACAAAGTGAGTAAACGATATACCTTTCTTGAAGAAACTGATTGAAGGAGAGAAACCTACGATCAAAAATATGACCGTCTCTTAGGATAGTCCACACTACACTTATAACAACCCTCATTTTTCCATTTTTAAATTTCCAAATTTGTCCTTAAGGTTTCATTGTCTTATTCAGTATATTATTAGGGTTGTTATTCGAGTAATTAATACTAAAACCATAATATTATTTAAAACCCTAAACCAAACCCTATGCATTAAATGCTAAACCCTAATACCATCTAACATTACATATTAAACCCTAACCCTAATACTAAATAAATAATATAAAAAATATGTCATAAATTAAATGTGACATTTATATGAATTAAAAATTTATAAGAACTAATATGAACTTAGTAAAATTTATAAAAGTTAAGGTCTAATAAATAAATAAAATGTAATTAAATAAATGTAACCCTAATATTAATAATATTAATAATAATAAAAATAAAAAAAATATAAAATATAAAATACTTAAATAAATAATAGTGTGCCGTATAAAAAAAAAATATAAACTTATTAGAATAAATCGGCTAGGACTAAGATTAAAATAGGAAATTTACTTGATCACTAAGTATCCACTAATCCTAATTTAATCTTAATATTAGACCTTGATCTCCAAGTAATCCCTTAGAGTTATAATATGATTAGGATTCAAAACTCTATTCTATAAAAGGTATCAAGTATTTCCATATTGTTGCACCACAAAATAATCCCACAAAAACTGCATTAGTCGATTACATTCTCCAGCTTTTTACCTCTTCTGTTTTCTGTCGACTAAACAAAACCTGCTGCAGTCTCATTAGTCGACTAAAACCCTCAGCCCGCATCGTAAACCATCATTCCTTTTCCGTCCAATATAATCGACTCACAACCTCACAAAACCTGCTGCATATTCGCCTGTTTTTTTTTGCTGCTATTCTTGCTGTGATTGACGAGCCAAAAACAATCCAAGAATCATCCATTTGTTGCCTGCATTTTTCTGGTTATCATTGCTGCTGCTTCTGCGTATTTAAAACAGTCCAAGAACCCTCAATTGGGTCGTGATTGTTGCTGTCTTGTCGAGCCAAAACAGACCCAAGAACAAGTCTAGTTGATCGTGGGTTGCAGGTGGAATTATCTGTCTCCTGTTCGCATCACTATCAACATCATATTCTTGATCCTAACCTCATAAGGTAGCCTTGAACCCTAGCCTCATGTTACTTATTAATTTACTTTAAGTATTGGGGTTATTGAATCATAATTGGTTATAAATAAAAGTGAATTAGTTTATGAAAGAGTTTAATAAGGTTGAAGATTGTTAAACTTAAGATTATGGGTATGTTAGTATTAGTTAATGAATTAATGAAGAAGATAAAAGTATGATTGTGAACATCAAGTATGAATAAAGATTATGGTTAATGAATAATATACTAGTAATATAATTATGAGTTATGAATTATGAATTGATATGAAGTATGATCTTGAATAGTTATAATGTTAATAAGATTAAGTATGTTGATGTGTTAGTGGTAAGGTTAATGGTATAGATAAGATTATGAATGAGATATTGAATTGGTTTATGATTATGATAAGTGATGTATTGTATTAAAGTTGTTAAGTTATGATTATAAAACTAGTTTAATAAGTTAAAGGATATGATTTTATGTGCATGAGGGTAATTAATAAGCAATAAAGAAGATGATATACATGCATGCATGCATGCATGCATACGTACGTATGTGCATGTATACATTGTAGGTATATGTGTGTGTGTATGTAAATATATACATACGTGTATATGTATGTGTATATATGTATATATATGTACGTGTGTATGTATGTATGAATGTGTATTGTGTAAGTTATATAAGTTAGTAAACATAATAATGAAAAGTAATAAGTGTATATATATATATCATCTTACACTTATATATATGTAACACCTACACCTAATATATATATATATATATATATATATATATATATATATATATAGTTATGAACACATACATGTATAATAATAATAAAGAATATATGTATGTATCACATAGGTATAATTATATAATGATAAGTATACATAATAGTTGATTAATTAAATAATAATACTATTATTAGTATAACCTATACACTTATCTATATAGTAACACTTAAGTACACTAAGTATATTATCACTTACATAAATATAACTTTTCTCGAGAACGGTCACTGTTAATATAGTTTGCTATATTAATAAACAAACTTTATGTCTATTAGACATTAACTAATCGAACCTAATATCTCTAGGTTGAGATCTCCGTGTTCAACACTCCGATCATATAACTTGCGTGGAATATCTATCTGCTATTAAGGTGAACTTCATAGCCCCACTTTTTAACTATCTTTATTACTTATTTTGAACTTTTGGGGTGAGACACATGCTTGCTTTCAAATTGTTTTACGCTTAGACACAAGTACATGAAAACTTTATTTTGATTAGTTCAAACTGTGCTAACATGCTTTGATTCATGCTAAATCCCTGCCATGATATCATTAATTGCTACGTATAAAGGCAAGCTTAGTTATTGTGAATAGCGCTATTGAGAGTGACGTCTCTATCAGGATGACCGTTGGTCAATGGATACATAATAATGATTCAACGACACGAACGTGATGTGTTTAGGGTAACTTATGGTTAGTTTCGATATCATATACACAAGCACTACTACCAAACTGATTAAACTTTATAATTAAATCTTGTGGTCTAAAAACTTGGTTATTATTGATAAACCTATGTTGTTCACTCAACCATTTTTGGTTGACACTTTAAGCATGTTTTGTCTCAGGTGAAGATTGCTATAGATTAGTTGCTATTTGGACTTTGCTGCTTTTGGAGTCCATTTATACATTCATATTATTGCATTAGAATACCTACTGTAATGACTTAATACTTTCCGCTGCTTTAATACATTGGTTATATTAAAAACGTCTCATATAGAGTCGTTCTCGTTTATACATACTTGTGTTGTGATATTGTGAAGTCATATTTTCCCGGCCCTATTTGGGGGTATGACAGAGTGGTATTAGAGCCAGGTTGTTATAGAGAACCAGGATTGCATTTTTATGTGTGCCTTATGTGTTAGCTAGGTGCTTTAGCAATCTATAGGTCTATAACCTTTCCTGTTTTAGTTTCTAGTGCATTTTCCCCTTACATTCTATTCGTGCTTTTGCGTCATCCTTAGAACCTACCTAATTATCTCTCTTTCTTTTCATTTAGAATGTCTTGCCTTAACCCGATCGTCATTTCTGACCCCGAGGGATCCTACTCCGAAAGATCTGTCCGCACACCGGCTTATGGACCCGTTTCTCCGCCATTATCACCAACTCACCCAAATTATATCCCTGCTAGTCCACCTCACTCCCCTCATTTGGAAGAATCCCATACTAATGCTAACTATGATGGGGATGACGAGGAGGAAGAGTTTGTGGAAGAGATGATTGAAGAAGAAGTGGAAGAGGAGCTTTCTAAGGAAGAACCCGAGGAAGAATCCAAGTCCGAGTCCTCCGTTGCCTTACCTCATTCTTTAAAAAGAAAGGAACCTGAAACATCAAAAACCGAGAGTTCAAGTTCATCCAAGGAACCCCGTCTTACCACTGTTCCCGTGCTTTGCATGAACTCTGTTGAACATGCTAAGGTAAAGAGTGATTTACAAGAAGTGAAGACAGAATTTGGTAAGATAAAGGAACTTCTTGATGGACAATTTAGTACGCTTGAAGATCAACAAGAGGAATTGTCAAAATACTCGTATGATGTGTATAACATCTTTAGAAAGAATGCTAGGAGACATGATAGAGAGATTGAGCTTCAAGATCAAAGGATTGAGGAACTAGAGAAGGAGGTGCAGTTTCTCAAGGATCTTCTGTGGGAACATTTTCAAGACCCAACCCTCATCACCTAAGAATTAGATCTTAGGATTTCTTTTCTATTTCCGTATTAGTTTTCCTTCATTGTAAAGGCTTTGCCTAAACCTACTATCTTAGTTTCATTTCATGTTTATTCTAGTTTCGTTTCGTGTGTAATAAAAGATGTTAGTTATCTTTGTGATGTTTAATGAAATTCAAGTGTTTTTTAAAACATCTCGTTATTTCTCCTAACTATTTTCCTAATATATGTTGTGTGAAATTTATGCATCATTAAACAAACTTATGACTTACTGGCACCATAACTCTTCGACTAATACTATTGTATGTGTTGAAGGTCAATGGCTCAACCAACTCGTGGCACTAACGCTCTTCCAAATGTCACTTTGACTCCCGCACAATTCCAACAACTGTTGGCTGCCGCGCAAGGCAATGGCAACAATGGCGCACCGCGAAACCTTTATACTATTTGTTCTCATCAAAGTTTTATAAGCTACCCGCCCCCTACATACAAGAGTACTGAAAGACCTGGGCTCGGTAATATAGAAATGGTGAATGCTGATCTCATGAGCTACACCAACCGATTTCAAGAGTTTGTTCTCATGGCTACTCCCGAGTATCTAGGGATCCAATGCTACGTCAATGGATTACCTGATGAAGTCCGGAGAGATGTTAGCTTGGAGAACCCGGGCACCATACGAGAAGCTGCTTGCATGGCAAGCTATTTCATCGACAAACATAAGGAGAAAGAAGGTGCAAAAAGGAAGAGAGAAGGGAGGGAGCAAGAAAATTCTAAAAGCAAATTCAACAAGCTTTATAAGGGAAAATTCAACAAGTTGTATAAGGGAAAACATCCTTATTGCAAAAGATGTGAGAGACATCATGAAGGATGGTGTAAGGCCAAGTGCACCAAGTGCAAGAAGGTGGGTCATGTAGCCAAGAATTGTAGAGTTGTTATTCCATCAACCAAAACTCCAGCTACAAAGGCAAATACAACCGTTCCTACTTGCTATAACTGCGGAGGAGTAGGGCATTTCAAAAATAAATGTTCGGATAAGAAGAAGAATGAAGATGCACAATGAAGAGTTTTTGGAAACCACAAGAGTCATTTAAATTTTTCATTTTCATAGTATTCTTTATGTTACCATTTAGTACTTTTACATTTTGGAAGATTTCTTTAAGTTTCTGTAATACTCTGGTTATTTTCTTTTAAATGAATGAATGATGTTATTTTCTTTCCTTTCATTTTCCATTGAATTATTCGCCTCGAAGAAGATGCATATTGACTAGATGACATAGTAGTAACCTTATGGAGTGATAAAAGTATGATTTAGAATAATATAATGACACTTGATCAATGTAATTATATTATGATAAGTCATACAGAAATCCTAATGGATCATGATGGGAATAAGATTTGATCAACCTTAGGACCATTGTGTACCATTACATACTCCTTATCACTATATTGTCAACTAAAAATATCAACCCTAGATATTATATATCCTTCACTTGTCAATTATCCACGCCCGGTGATGTACCTATTGCATAGGTACCATACCTCAAAGCTCCATCCGAAAGGAAGGAATTATCTAACCAACTCCAAGAACTTTTGGAGAAAGGTTTCATACCTACTCCTAGCTTGCCTCCATGGGGAGCACCAGTTCTTTTCATTAAGAAGAAAGATGACACGTTGAGAATGTGTATTGATTACCGAGAACTCAACAAGCTAACCATCAAGAATCGTTATCCATTCCCGCTTATTGATGACCTGCTTGACCAACTGCAAGGGTCAAGCATCTATTCGAAGTATGACCATAGGTCGGGTTATCATCAATTGAGAGTCAAGGAAACTAATGTTTCCCAGACTAATTTTCTGGACTCGTTATAGACATTATGAGTTTCTTGTCATGCCTTTTGACTTAACCAATGCTCCTGCTGTATTCATGGATCTTATGAACCATGCATGCAAACCTTATCTTGATAAATTCGTGATAGTTTTCATTGATGACATCTTAGTCTATTCCAAGAGCGAGAAAGAGCATGAGCAACATCTGCCATTGATTTAGAGCTCTTAAAGAAGGAACAACTGTATGCCAAGTTTTCCAAGCGTGAATTTTGGCTGCGAACCGTATAAATTCTCAGACATATAGTTAATAGTAAAGGAATACATGTCAATCCTATAAAAATCATTGCTATTCAGGAATTTTCGAGAACTAATCATGGATGAAGTCTATAAGACTAGATATTCTAATCACCCGGGCACTTTTAGCTGAAATTTCATACAATATCAGCTATCACTCAAGTAGATCCCCACTATAATTAAGTGTAAACTTTGCTTTAACAAAACGTTGACCGAATGGTAATTTTTAGTTAACACTTCCTGTTAATTAAAGTTCATACATTTCACATTCAAATCTTAAAAAAGTGTCTTGTTGATGACATATCTGTTATTTCCTTGAATGATCTTCGCATTAATTGCACTTCACCAAAAAACCTATAGAAATTCTGGATCGTGAGGTTAAACGTTTGAAACAAAGCTCTATTCTTGTTGTTAAGATCCGTTGGAATTCACGTAGAGGCCCCGAGTATACCTGGGAACGTGAAAACCGGATGAAGCGGAAATATCCTCATCTATTCTCAAATGTTAATGCATCCGAGAAGTCTTCCTGAAACTTCAGGACGAAGTTTAAATTAACGGGGAGGTACTATAACAACCCTCATTTTTCCATTTTGAAATTTCCAAATTTGCCCTAAAGGTTTCATTGTCTTATTAAGTATATTATTAGGGTTATTATTCGAGTAATTAATACTAAAACCCTAATATTATTTAAAACCCTAAACCAAACCCTATGCATTAAATGCTAAACCCTAATACCATCTAACATTACATATTAAACCCTAACCCTAATACTAAATAAATAATATAAACAATATGTTATAAATTAAATGTGACATTTATATGAATTAAAAATTTATAAGAACTAATATGAACTTAGTAAAATTTATAAAAGTTAAGGTCCAATAAATAAATAAAATGTAATTAAATAAATGTAACCCTAATATTAATAATTAATAATATTAATAATAATAAAAATAAAAAAAATATAAAATATAAAATATAAAATACTTAAATAAATAATAGTGTGCCGTATAAAAAAAACATATAAACTTATTAGAATAAATCGGCTAGGACTAAGATTAAAATAGGAAATTTACTTGATCACTAAGTATCCACTAATCCTAATTTAATCCTAATATTAGACCTTGATCTCCAAGTAATCCCATAGAGTTATAATATGATTAGGATTCAAAACTCTATTCTATAAAAGGTATCAAGTATTTCCATATTGTTGCACCACAAAATAATCCCACAAAAAATGCAATAGTCGATTACATTCTCTAGCTTTTTACCTCTTCTGTTTTCTATCGACTAAACAAAGCCTGCTGCAGTCTCATTAGTCGACCAAAACCCTCACAAAACCCTCAGCCTGCATCGTAAACCATCAGTCCTTTTCCCTCCAATATAATCGACTCACAACCTCACAAAACCTGCTGCATATTCGCCTGTTTTTTTTGCTGCTATTCTTGCTGTGATTGACGAGCCAAAAACAATCCAAGAATCATCCATTTATTTCCTGCGTTTTTCTGGTTATCATTGTTGCTGCTTCTGCGTATTTAAAACAGTCCAAGAACCCTCAATTGGGTCGTGATTGTTGCTGTCTTGTCGAACCAAAACAGACCCAAGAACAAGTCTAGTTGATCGTGGGTTGCATCTGGAATTATCTGTCTCCTGTTCGCATCACTATCAACATCATATTCTTGATCCTAACCTCATAAGGTAGCCTTGAACCTTAGCCTCATGTTACTTATTAATTTACTTTAAGTATTGGGGTTATTGAATCATAATTGGTTATAAATAAAAGTGAATTAGTTTATGAAAGAGTTTAATAAGGTTGAAGATTGTTAAACTTAAGATTATGGGTATGTTAGTATTAGTTAATGAATTAATGAAGAAGATAAAAGTATGATTGTGAACATCAAGTATGAATAAAGATTATGGTTAATGAATAATAAACTAGTAATGTAATTATGAGTTATGAATTATGAATTGATATGAAGTATGATATTGAGTAGTTATAATGTTAATAAGATTAAGTATGTTGATGTGTTAGTGGTAAGGTTAATGGTATAGATAAGATTATGAATGAGATATTGAATTGGTTTATGATTATGATAAGTGATGTATTGTATTAAAGTTGTTAAGTTATGATTATAAAACTAGTTTAATAAGTTAAAGGATATGATTTTATGTGCATGTGGGTAATTAATAAGCAATAAAGAAGATGATATACATGCATGCATGCATGCATGCATACGTACGTATGTGCATGTATACATTGTAGCTATATGTGTGTGTGTGTATGTAAATATATACATACGTGTATATGTATGTGTATATATGTATATATATGTACGTGTGTATGTATGTATGAATGTGTATTGTGTAAGTTATATAAGTTAGTAAACATAATAATGAAAAGTAATAAGTGTGTATATATATATATATATATATATATATATATATCATCTTACACTTATATATATGTAACACCTACACCTAATACATATATATATATATATATATATATATATATATATATATATATATATATATATCATATAGTTATGAACACATACATGTATAATAATAATAAAGAATATATATATATGTATGTATCACATAGGTATAATTATATAATGATAAGTATACATAATAGTTGATTAATTAAATAATAATACTATTATTAGTTAACCTATACACTTATCTATATAGTAACACTTAAGTACACTAAGTATATTATCACTTACATAAATATAACTTTTCTCGAGAACGGTCACTGTTAATATAGTTTGCTATATTAATAAACAAACTTTATGTCTATTAGACATTAACTAATCGAACCTAATATCTCTAGGTTGAGATCTCCGTGTTCAACACTCCGATCATATAACTTGCGTGGAATATCTATCTGCTATTAAGGTGAACTTCATAGCCCCACTTTTTAACTATCTTTATTACTTATTTTGAACTTTTGGGGTGAGACACATGCTTGCTTTCAAACTATTTTACGCTTAGATACAAGTACATGAAAACTTTATTTTGATTAGTTCAAACTGTGCTAACATGCTTTGATTCATGCTAAATCCCTGCCATGATATTGTTAATTGCTACGTATAAAGGCAAGCTTAGTTATTGTGAATAGCACTATTGAGAGTGATGTCGCTATCTGGATGACCGTTGGTCAATGGATACATAATAATGATTCAACGACATGAACGTGATGTGTTTAGGGTAACTTATGGTTAGTTTCGATATCATATACACCAGCACTACTACCGAACTGATTAAACTTTATAATTAAATCTTGTGGTCTAAAAACTTGGTTATTATTGATAAACCTATGTTGTTCACTCAACCATTTTTGGTTGACAGTTTAAGCATGTTTTGTCTCAGGTGAAGATTGCTAAAGATTAGTTGCTATTTGGACTTTGCTGCTTTTGGAGTCCGCATTTATACATTCATATTATTGCATTAGAATACCTATTGTAATGACTTAATACTTTTTGCTGATTTAATACATTGGTTATATTAAAACGTCTCATATAGAGTCGTTCTCGTTTATACATACTTGTGTTGTGATATTGTGAAATCATATTTTCCCGGCCCTATTTGGGGGCATGACAACACTTCAAACGACCGTCAATGGATGCTAGTCCAAGCCCAAGTAATAATTAATCAACCTTTGATTAATATTATGAATCTAAAATGATACTCCATATGAAACAATGTTATTTTTTCTTACTCACTCTCTTTTCAATTCTCTCGTCCATATATATATAATATTAAGTAAAGTGAAGCGTATCAATCAATTTGGATCACGGATATATTTTCCTTTATAAGTCAAACAACTTTTTCAATGATCAGATATTGAAATAGAAATAAGATACGGAGTATAAATTCATTAAACGATAAAGTCGTATTTCTCAAATACTTTAGAGGTATGTTATGTAACTTCTAATTAATAATTTCTATCATGTCGCTTTCATGTGAATAGTAAATTAATTAATTTCGTTTCATTTACTATTCATATGAATAGTAAATGAATTAATTTCGATTTACTATTTTGTTACTTGAGTAATATATATACATCATATATATATATTTTTTATTTGACGTCTCGGTGTATATGTGTGTGACTCCGAAGGCTCAAATGAAGTTGGCCATATAGTTATATGTTGTACCTTGCACATTAATCCTACAGACTCCCACTTGTTCATGGCACAACACCAAGTAACTATACAAACAATTGTAAGCGTCTAGCAACACGTCATTGTCCCCAAATTCATGTGAGGATAGTTTCTCGAAACTGTTTATGGTAAGTTTTAAATGTCATTCGTTCTTTTGTTTCAGATACTTTAGTTAAACTTGAGATATGGATCATCGGTCATTCTCATTTGTTTAACAATTTTGTTTCTCGATCTTAGAACTGAATTAGATCACCAAATTAATTAAGTATCATCATAATTACATCTGGGTGCGGCCACACAAATATTTTATTCATTCATCGAGGAGCTCAAAAAGTATCTAACTCCAAACATTTTAGAGGAACAAATCCTATATTGCATACACGTGTCTATCACGAGCTTTACATTATACCCAATAATGGCCTTTAAAACAGCCTTATTCAGGACAACGTTTAACCATATCAAAGTACAATGTTCCACACATCAAAACTGGCGTGCATCTCAAGTCTAAGGACATAAAGACATAATCACTAAAAGATTCACTATTGACAATGATCCATGTAGTGACATCTCAGATGGATCATTCCAATATTCATCATCAATGAATACATATGAATTTTGGTCTCTACAAGTTAACTATTTATCATCAATAAATATAACCAAAACTTCATATTAATCTTAATTCATGTTATTCCCATAACATGATTGATTATGGAGATTTTGAATAATCAACAATTACTCATGGATTAAACATGCTAATATAGAACACAGTGATATAAATGAAAACGACCATATCAAGTATGTCAATTCATTAATATAAAACTACTTAATGTTCCAAAAATATTCAAATATTAAATTACAAATGAAAAAGATCAGCAGCATAACGAAATCCAGTATTACTAGAATGATCATCATGCTTGTTGTGCATCATGGACTTCATGAACGGGTCAGCCACATTATCATTTATATGAACCTTTAAGAATACTAATATCATTCCTCTTAATGACTTAATGAATGTAGTCAAACTTTTGAAGAATGTGCCAGATAGTTTCATGTACATGTGATTCTTTCAAAAGTATATTAACACTCGAACTATCACATTACATATTATAGAAGATTAAATGTTGTATACTACTCTGAGTATAACAACAAACTTCCTTATCCAGACAGATTTCTAAGCAGCTTCTCAGTCAACAATGTATTCTGCTTTTGTTGTAGATTGTTCAATAGTGCTCTGCCTAGAGCTCTTCCAATCAAATGTCTTGCCCATCATGACAAAGAAACAACGTGACTGGATCGAGAATCATCTTGATCAGTTTAGAAGCTAGAATCAGTATAAAACTTAGTACTTAACTCTTCTTCCAAACCACCATAAACCAAGAACATATCATTAGTACTCTGCAAATAAGAAAGAATATTCTTAACAACAATTCAATATACTTCACCTGGATTATGTTAACAATGACTCGTCAAAATCAAAACTAATGAAACATCGAGTATAGTACATTTCATGGCATACATAATGGATCATATAGCCGAAGTATATGTGATACATTTCATTTGTCTCACCTCATCTGTTGTGATAGGACTTTTGAGACTTTCTCACGGTTATGCCCTTTTGCATTGACAAAGCTCCATGCTTGGAGTTTTGCATGCTAAATATCTGCAAGATAATGTATGTACTTTGATTCAAACCAATAAGTCAATTGGATCTATTGTATAGATCCTCATTCCAATAATATAAGTAGCTTCATCAAGATCCTTTACGGAAATACATTTTCCAAGCCAAGACTTGACATCTTGCAAGTTGGAATGTTTTTTCTAATAAGTAATATGTCATCAACATATAAGATCAAGAAGACTACTCTGCTCCCACTAGCTCTAATGTAAACTCAGGGCTTATCTTGATTTTGAGAAAAATTAAACACTTTGATTTTCTCATTAAACTTAAGATTCTAGCTCCTGGATGCTTGCTTTTATCCATAAATGGATTTTAGAAACTTGCATACTTTATTAGAATGCTTAGGATTCATAAACCCTTCGGGTTGAACCATATATACGTCCTCACTTAGGTCGCCATTTAGGAAAGCAGTTTTGACATCCATTAGCCATATTTTGTTATCATGAAAAGTAAACATGACAATAAGTATCCTAATTGTTTTAAGGCTCGCGACTGGTGAAAAACTTTCATCATAACCTTTTCTCACCAATCGAGCTTTAAAAGTGTTTACATTACCGTCCATATCAGTCTTCCTTTGAAGACCCATTTTTACCTCATTGTCTTACAATTGGGTAGAAGATCAATCAAGTCTCATACTTGATTATCCTTCATGGACTGCATATCTGTATTCATAGAATCTAGTCATTTTCAGATTCAGGATCTGATATGGCCTCACGCAGCTAGATGGTTCATCATAATCCCTTAGTTGAGGTTTATATGGATTAATCAGATAATTAAACCTCATAAGCCGATGAGTTCTACTAGATCTATAAAGTGCAGGTGTAACACGTTCTGGCTCACCAACAGTGTGCTCAGTTTCAACGTGTGGATTGTTTCATGACCCGTCCTAATCCATCTGGACGAATACATTACATTTGGTTACATCGCGAGGTACTTGACCTCTATATGATACATTTTACAAACATTGCATTCGATTTTAAAAGACAATCTTTCTTTACAACGAAAGTTGACGACATGCATACCATTTCATAATATATCCAACTATAATTGACTTAATAAGAATCTTGATGAACTCGATGACTCGAATGCAACATCTTTTGAAATATGTCATGAATGACTCCAAGTAATATTTCTAAAATGAGCAAATGCACAGCGAAAGATTTCTTTCGTACCTGAGAATAAACATGCTTTCAAGTGTCAGCCAAAAGGTTGGTGAGTTCATTAGTTTATCATAAATAATCATTTCCATAATTTTAATAGATCACAAGATTTTATATTTCCAGTTCTCATAAACATCATGCATAAAAATCATTCATATGGATTGAACACCTGGTAACCGACATTAACAAGATGCATATAGAATATCCCCATCATTCCGGGACACCCATCGGACATGATAAACTCGAAGTACTAAAGCATTCCAAATTCCAGAATGGGAGTTGTTAGTTCCCGTAGATCTACCTTTAGGATTCGCGTCAATTAGGGGGTCTGTTCCCTAATTCTTGGGCTTCCAAGCTAAAAGGGGCATATTCGATTTCGATCATTCAACCATAGAATGTAGTTTTAATTACTTGTGTCTATTTCATAAAACAGTTATAAAAGCGCATGTATTCTCAGTCTCAAAAATATATATTGCAAAAGCATTTAAAAAGGGAGCAAATAAAACTCACAATACTGTATTTTGTAGTAAAAATACATATGACGACATTGAACAATGCAGGGTTGGCCTCAGATTCACGAACCTATATCATTCGTATATATATATATATATATATATATATATATATATATATATATATATATATATATATATATATATATATATTAAAACATATAATCGTAATTGGGCAAATTTATATATTTTGTTATGATACTTATTTGATATATATAATTTAATTAATGTTATAATATTATATTAGTTAGAACATAATATGATGTAATATTAGTATAACTTATAATAAATATATTTTTTATAAAAATATCTTCTGTTTGTAAAAATTGATATTTGTAATAATACGAAGTTAAGGATAATAATAATAATAATAATAATAATAATAATAATAATAATAATAATAATAATAATAATAATAATAATAATAATAATAATAATAATAATAATAATAATAATAATTATGTTAACTTTTAATAATGATATTAAATTAATAATTTTATTAAAAATGTTAATTTCGATGATAGTACCAATTTTTAATAACATGATAGATTTTAAAAGTGATGATATTTTTAGTATTAACGGTAACAATATTAATACCGATAATAATAATAATTATAAAAATATCCATTTTACTACTAATGATAATAATGATAATAAGTTTAATAATAACAATACTAATAATTATATTAATACTAGAGATGATATTATTAATAATTACACTCCTATCATTAATAATAATAATTGTAAAAATAATAATGATAATAATACAAAAATGATAATAATAATAATAATATTATTAATACATATAATAATAGTTTGATAATAATGATAATAACAATGATAATAATACTTAAAGATAATACTAAAATGATATTAATATTCATGATACTTATATTATTACTAATGATAACAATAATTATAATACTTATACTTGTAAATATGATAATAATAATAATAATAATAATAGTTATAATACTAATAATAACAATAATAATAATAATAACATTAATAATAATAACAATACTAATAATAAATAAAAATTTTATATAAAGAACTACCTTCTAAGACTTTTATAAAAAGACTTGCACCGAACCGGGATCGAACCCGCGACCTCCCGCTCACCAGTTAACACCCTTAACCATTGAACTGTTTTCGCTTTTCTGATTTAACTTACATGATGATATTATTTAACCCGTCTTTATCTGCTTCTATATTTCTTCTTGGCCCAATCAGTCCACTAACTAAACAAGCCCATGGCCCAAGTTAAATAGGTAATAATTTGGCCCAAGTCTACAAAAAGGATTTTGGCTCTAGAAGGTAGCCCGTAAAAAAAAAAAAATCCCAAATTATAAATGGAAACGGGAAAGAGATATAGCTGGTTACGATCTTTGTTCTTCATCATCATATTATCATTACAGTTCACCATTCACGAATCATCATCTTCAATAACTCGCTATTAACAAGTGGGTTTTTGATTAATAGAATATTAATTCTTTTGATTCAATCTCGATGGCTCGATCAACACCAAAATTATCAACATCGTAGCAGTAATTCAGTAATGAGTTTCGATGGTTTATGTGACATGAAGGTGATGAAGTGTTGAAGAAAAGAGGATGGTTTGAGGTGGCTTTTGGAGTCTTTAACAGCCCGATATCCTTTTCATTGATAAACATGTGGGGTTTAGTTTTAAATAGAATGAAAACGAACAGAATAAAACTAGAATGGTGTTGGTTATGGATCTTTGAATCAAAATAGGAACATGGAGCAGGAGCAGCTGTCTCCCTTTTGAATCAAACAGAAACATAACAGTTAAGGTGGTGGTTTAAATGGTGATGAGGTGGTTGTGTGTTTCGAATGAAAAGAGAAAAAAATATATATATAGAACATACGTAGCAGTTGCAGGTGTTGTGGGTTGTGGGTTTCATTTTGAACGGCAAAACCGAAAATAAGTTGGTGATAGTGATTATGGAGTTGTAATGGTGGTTGATGGCGGCTCATAAAAGTAGAAGTATAGCAGCGACCAGGAAGGCAGCAGGTTTTGTTGTTAGAGTATAGTGGTGGTTCGAAGGTGGTGATTAAGGAAAAGGGTGGTGGACTAGTGGTGGATCATGGTGAGGGTGTGGTGGTTCGGGTGGAGGATGGTGGCTTGAGTGGTGGCTGTGGATGGTTAAAAAAGGAATCAATGAGTTTGTGGGTTATTATCTCTACCTATATGCATAAGTATCATGTATTTATATAACTTAATTAAAGGTGATAATTAACACAGTAACCTTATCACTCATATCCATTCTCGGTTGTGCTCAACAGAAAGTATATACTATAATAATATTATTAATCATATAATAATACTCAATAAGTAAACGTGCTTCAGCATAGTTTAGCAGCCTACATTTTAACTTCATCTACAGACAGTTTATTAGACATATTATATCGTGGTCCGTTGATCATTAGTGGCGGATTAAAAGTCTTCAGAAAAATTCCAAATTTTTAGATTATCTATATTTATTTATTTTGGTCATTATGGTATAAAATTCGATCCTTAATTTGTTCAATAAAAATTACATCAACTGTCCCTCTCAATTCTGGAGAAAATATAAAAAGTGTTAAAACTTAACAAATATTTTCTAAATACATTTTTAATAAGCCTAAAATTTACAGAACTTATTTTCGTATCACCGTTTATTTTAAAATTACATAAGTTTGAATTTAACTTGCTTAATATCAATTGAAACATCAAACGAGTGTTACAATCATTTAATATTTATTTTTAATATACTTTATTTATATATAGAGATATATTTTAAATAATAATTATTATAATATCCTATTTTTATTTTATTAATTTTTAATAACAACAACATATAATACTTTGAATTATTATTTATATATACATACACACATATTTATTTACAATTAATTGTTCGTGAATCGTCAAGAACAGTCGAAGGTCAATTGAATATATGAAACAGTTCAAATTTTAAGACTTAAGATTATAGAATTTGCTTATCGTGTCGAAACCACATAAAGATTAAGTTTAAATTTGGTCGGAAATTTCCGGGTCGTCACAATACCTACCCGTTAAAGAAATTTCGTCCCTGAAATTTGATCGAGATCGTCATGGCTAATAATAAGAATGTTTTCCTGATGAATATGAGCTGATAAATAGAGTTTTATTACTGTTGAGTAATATGGATAATATAATTCGATTACTCGAAAAGTACGAGTGAAGCTATCACAAAAGAATGAAATGAGTAAATGCATATTCGTCTTAACCGGTGACGTAGTCACGGTTGATTTCTGGAATTCAAGGAATTCTAAGAGAAAATCTTTGTAATAAGATTTGATCCTTCGGTAATTAAGGAAATTAGAATCCTCTTTGGTCAAATGCGATGATCTATCTCGATTGCTCTGTCGGACATTTTACTATAAATCTACTCCCTTCGTTTCCTTATTTCTATAGCTCATACCTTCTATTATTTTGTTTTCTCTTCTCGACTTTAAGTCAAGCGAATAATGGTCTAGAATTCGTAGGTATGAATTTTCGAATGAACATGACTAATGTTCTAAGAGAGAAATTGTAATAACACGATCTTGATTGGTTAAATTATCAGGATTCAAGAGAAAAGATAGAACTATCAAGAAATTATGTTCTCGATGTGTTTGGAGATTATGTAGAATGTAAGAGTCGTGTAAAATGGCACATAATAACGTTATGATCTGTGAATCATCATGTTACATTTAGAAACTCAGCATGACTTACTGTAATATAATCACGTTGATCAAGTGTCATTATATTATACTAACTCATGCATCAAATTCCAACACTACTCCAAAACATTTATATTTTAAATTCGAAGATTTACAGAATATAGAAACTAAAACAGTTTCCTTTTATGAGATAACACAGATAGCGCGGAGAGATAATTAATATCGGACGAGAATATTTATGAAATTATCTTCAGAAATATTGAGGATATTTACAATGAAAGATACGATAATATCTTAGAATTTTAGATTCACATTGTGATGAAGAAATTCATTCACAATGATTTAGAGCGATTAAAGAGTAAGGTATTCTCTAAAGATTTCATCAGAAACAGAATCATCAGGATTCTTTAAATATAGGGTTTGGTCCTTGTATTTGTTCTTGGTCTCCTTCAGGGTTTGCTTAATTCGTTTTTTTTTCAGTATCAAATTTTCTATCGAGCGTTCCTAACACTCCCTTCTTTATCATCAAACTTTTGGCCGTTTAGACCATCTACAATTTTTCTGTTTCCTCTGCATTTAATGCTACCATACCTGAATCATCGATTATCAATCCTAGGTGGTTTCAAGAGAATTGTGTTTTTAGATGATTAAAAACTGATGGTACTATGGTGGAATATAAAAGGTTCCCCGGTAACACTAAAAGAGCACACGTATATATCAAGGTGTTAATAAGGTTGTTTCGAACGAAAAGTCGAAGTTGACTTGCTGGAGCTGTGACAAAATTTGTTACTTTGAAAGGAATCACCAAGTTATTTTGGGTAATAATAACACTAAAGGAATTAGCACAGATACGTGTTAAACATTTACTCAGGTTCCGAGTGTTTTTAGGTGCATAACTATATGCATAAATCTTTCTTTCCGTAGATGAAGTGCGGTTGGTTCATCCTCTCGATTGAGGTGTTTTCAAGAATCATGAAAGGTTTGAACGCGGATTGTAATCGTCAAGATACAAATGAGATTTAAGATGAAATCAAGTGGCAAACTTGAAGAATTGTTTAGTTTCATATGTTATAATTAATATTTTAATTCATTTTAATTGTCTAATATTGGTAGTCCACAGTTAGCAGTCCACAGTCACTAACTCAATAATTCATATATAGTTTATAATATTCGAATTAATTAATACGTATCGTGACCCGTGTACATGTCTCAGACTCGATCACAACTCAAAGGATATATATTATTGTAGAATCAACCTCAACCCTGTATAGCTAACTCCAGCATTACTGCATATAGAGTGTCTATGGTTATTCCAAATAATATATACAGATGCGTCGATATGATATGTCAAAACATTGTATACGTGTCCCGATATTTAAAGTGCGTAAAATAAATAACAGAAATTAAATGACGATAAATAAAATTGCAAGAATTTAAATTGCGATAAATAAATTGCGATAATTAAATTACAATAAATAAATTGCGATAAATAAAATGTAATACGGAATTAACAGTTAGCTAGGAATAGTTAGCGTGGATTCTTAACAAAATTTTTCTCATAATTAATTTGTTTCTAACAAATTTTATTTTGTCCAAATGTTTTCTTCATTATGCCACTTGTTGGATTCTTATAGGTCAAAATCCAAATATGAAATTGAATGAAAATGGTTATTCTGCGGTGAACGGATACGTATATCTGTGGATGTAAGTAGGATAGTAAATGACTGTTGAATCAGCTTGGAAGAATGTACAGTGTAACTTATTAATGTGAAATTTAAATATTTCTAGGGTATTACCTACCCGTTAAAATATTTTCACCATTAACAGTTTGTACAAAAGAATTTTTAATTACAATCTTTATGAAAACATATATACATATATATTTTCTTCAGATGTAATCATGGATTTAATGAGTCAATATGATATTAAACTCATTTGATTTATCATTAGAACAAGAATATATAATCTCTAAAACATTAGAGATTACATAATCGCCATGTCGAATGAAGATAAATAATGTAGATCGATTCGTAGAACGTTGATTATGCTCGAGGTACATAATGAGATGTTGAAGCATGTGATGTTGAAACTTGGGTTGTTGGTGGTACTGTTGGTGCCGGTGATGTTGCTGAAGCTGGTAAGTTTTGCACCATGTTTTCTAAATTGATTACTCGAGCGCGAAGCTCGTTGACTTCTTCCATTATTCCGGAATGATTGTCGGTCGAAACGAGCGGATGAATAAGGTTTAGAATTTTATATAGAATATAATCGTGGTTAGATATTCGGGAAATGAGGGTGAAAATGTTGTTTCGGACTGGTACGCCAGTAAGTGCTTCAGGTTCTTCGCCAAGAGGGCAATGTGGTGGATGAAAAGGATCACCTTGTTCTTGTCTCCAATGATTGAGGAGGCTACGAACCCAACTCCAATTCATCCAGAATAGATGATGGCTAATCGGTTGATCCATTCCGGTTACACTGCTTTCGGAGCTCGAGTGAAAATCCATATCGGAATAGTTATCGGAATCCGACGAACTTGAACTGGTTGCGGACTTCATCTTGCACGGTTAGGTAAAGGAATTTTTTTTATGAAATGATTTTCGAATATCGGATGATATTATAATTACATAGAATATACATGTATAGTACAGAAGAGCCCGTAGATTACGGAGGAAATTAAGGAAACGTGTCAGACAAAGTCTACAGTAACAGATACGCTAAGATATGGATTAGCTGACACACTAAGATATGAATTTTGTCTCTACACTATTCATGCAATCAATGCAATAAGAAGTGTCTAGACTAAGAATGATAAGCAGATAATTTCCTATGGATGATAAGTAGATGATTTTCGACACGAAATGATAAGCAAAACTTTTGACATGCAGACACGGTCGAAGTCCAGACTCACTAATGCATCTAAACAACTATCAGTTAGACACACTAATGCAAGACCTGGTTCGCTAAGACCACCGCTCTGATACCAACTTTCATGACCCATCCTAATCCATCTGGACGAATACATTACATTTGGTTACATCGCGAGGTACTTGACCTCTATATGATACATTTTACAAACATTGCATTCGATTTTAAAAGACAATCTTTCTTTTCAACGAAAGTTGACGGCATGCATACCATTTCATAATATATCCAACTATAATTGACTTAATAATAATCTTGATGAACTCGACGACTCGAATGAAACGTCTTTTGAAATATGCCATGAATGACTCCAAGTAATATTTCTAAAATGAGCAAATGCACAGCGAAAGATTTCTTTCGTACCTGAGAATAAACATGCTTTCAAGTGTCAACCAAAAGGTTGCTGAGTTCATTAGTTTATCATAAATAATCATTTCCATAATTTTAATAGACCACAAGATTTCATATTTCCATTTCTCATAAACATCATGCATAAAAATCATTTATATGGATTGAAAACCTGGTAACCGACATTAACAAGATGCATATAGAATATCCCCATCATTCCGGGACACCCATCGGACATGATAAACTAGAAGTACTAAAGCATTCCAAATTCCAGAATGGGGGTTGTGTGACGACCCGGAAATTTCCGACCAAATTTAAACTTAACCTTTATATGTTTCCGACACGATAAGCAGAATTTGTAATGTTGAATCTCAAAAAGTTTGGAACTACATTCATGTAATCAATTACCCTTTGACCGTGTTTGACGATTCACGAACAATTATGAGTATATAGATATGTATATATAATATATAATATTAACTGAAAACATTAACAAAGTATTAGATATATGATACTTTACATGAACGTATTTGTTTCGATATATTTATCGACAGAATTAAGAGATAATATCAAATGATTGAATTATCAGATACATTATGATATGATTATGGGCCTATGTTATGAGGTCCACTGTGATTTAAGAAATCTATTCTTTTTGACAACATTCGGAAAATGGTAAAGTGATTTATAAATAAGAACAAATGTGTCAATTAACGGGAACTAGACAAGGGTTAGTGGAAATTCCTGTTTAATTTCCAAGGCATGTTTTATAATATTTTCCTCGTGACCTTGATAAGATAACTATGCTAACTTTCATTTTATTTAATATGAAAATAAGAACGTGGAGTGTAAATAACTTAGATGTTGGATATCGACAAGTTAAGTAACTCGATATTTTTTTTTAAGATGATTTCATACGTTTATTTAACCTTTGGACTTTATCCCATGCTTCACCAACAGACTGTAATTTAAAAACTTAAAACCTATTATGAATATATATAATTCTACTTTTCTAAAATGTTTTGTGATATAACGATTTCCATTATTTTAACCTTTTAACAAAATGATTCTTAAATATATTTAGTTTTGGAAAACAAAATTATCATATTTATTTGATTTAGTTTCAAAAGTACAAAAAACGTTTTCAGTTTAAAAAGAACTTTATTATTAAAACGTATATATCTTTTATAAATATCTAGAACCACTTTTGACAACTCATTACTTAACCAATATGATAAAGATAACGATATTTATATTTTATTTTATTAAATATGTATAACGATTTAAATTAATATTATATATATTTATACGCGTATTATACGTATATAGTTTTATACTTTTACTATACTTTAACTTTACCTTTACTTTACTTTTATTTTACTTTAACTTTAATAATTCATACTTTAATAATTCATACTTAAATAATTCACTTTAATAATTCATACTTTAATAATTCACTTTAATAATTCACTTTAATAATTCATACTTTAATAATTCACTTTAATAATTCAAAAATCTATTATAAATAGAATTCAATAGGTTTCATTATTTCATAGAAACTTGAAAATATATTTCTCTAAACTCTCTCAATCGAATTACATATATATATTTTCTTTATATTATTTCAAGATATTATTAGTATACATAAAATACTACGACGGAGTTATACTCAGACGATTTCAAAATAAGTTTTCAAACGGGATAGAGCTAAGGAAATTATGGGTTATAGCTATGGAGGTTATGGGTATTGATCGAGGGTATTGCTCGTGAGGTCAACCTAACGTTTATCATTTTCGTTGCTTCTACGTACTTTCCTGCAATATTGAATCACAATATTGATACGTTCGTGAATCCGAGACAAACCCTGCACTTGTTCAGTGCCGTCATATACATAATTGCTACGAAATACAGTATTGTGAGTTTCATTTGCTCCCTTTTTAATTGCTTTTGCAATATATATTTTTGGGCTGAGAATACATGCGCTGTTTTATAAATGTTTTACGAAGTAGGCACAAGTACTAAAACTAATTCTATGTGGGTTTAAACCAGAAATATACCCTTAGCTTGGTAACATTAAACTACTTGTCTATGTACGGTAGGTGTGAATCCTAAAGATAGATCTATTGGGCCTGACAAACCCCATCCTGACTATGGGATGCTTTAGTACTTCGAGGTTATTTTAAACACACCTGATCTGGTGTACTTCAAAGGGTAAAACATGAACGTTAAGGCTTGTTACCGGGTGCCTACAACTTATAGAATACTTTTAAACACTTGCGAGTGTACGGATATTTATGGAAACTGAAATCTTGTGGTCTATTACTATTACGAAAATAATTGATTATGATAAACTAATGAACTCACCAACCTTTTAGTTGACACTTTAAAGCATGTTTATTCTCAGGTATTAAAGAAATCTTCCGATGTGCATTAGCTCATTTTAAGGATATTACCTGGAGTCATTCATGACATACTTTGAAAGACGTTGCATTCGAGTCGTTGAGTTCATCAAGATTAATATTAAGTCAATTATAGTTGGATGTAATATGAAATGGTATGCATGCCGTCAATTTTTGATGTAAAGAAAGTTTGTCTTTTAAAAACGAATGCAATGTTTGTAAAACGTATCATATAGAGGTCAAATACCTCGCGATGTAATCAACTATTGTGAATCGTTTATAATGTATATGAACGGGTCCTTTAAGTTGGTATCAGAGCGGTGGTCTTAGCGAACCAGGTCTTGCATTAGTGTGTCTAACTGATAGTTGTTAAGATGCATTAGTGAGTCTGGACATCGACCGTGTCTGCATGTCAAAAGTTTTGTTTATCATTTTTAGTCGGAAATCATCTACTTACCATCCTTAGGAAATTACTTGCTTATCATTCTTAGTCTAGACACGTCTTGCTGCATTGATTGCATGAATAGTGTATAGACAAAATTCATATCTTAGCGTATCTGCTAAATCATATCTTATCGTATCTATTACCGTAAACTTTGCCTGACATATTCCGTAAATTCCTCCGTAATCTATGAAATCTTTTGATCTATATATATAGATATTCTATGTAGTTAGAATACCACCCGATAGCCGGAAAATCATTTCGTATCGAAAAATCCTTTATCAAATCGTACGAAATGGAATTCGTTATCAGTTCAAGTTCCTCGAATTCCGAAATGGAATCCCACTCAAGCTCCGAAAGCAGTGTGACTGGAATGGATCAACCAATCAGCTATCATCTGTTCTGGATGAATTGGGGATGGGTTCGTAGCCTCCTTAATCATTGGAGACAAGAAGAAGGCGATCCTTTCCATCCACCACATTGCCCTCTTGGCAATGAACCTGAAGCACTTACTGGCGAACCTGTTCGAAACACCATTTTCTCTCTCATTTCCAGAGTATCTCGTCATGATTATATACTACACCAAATTCTAGATCTTATTTATCCGCTCGTTCGAACCGACAATCACCCCGGTGTAATAGAAGAAGTCAACTAGCTTCGCGCTCGGGTAGTGGCTTTGGAGAATATGGTGCAAAGGTTACAAACACCAGCAACAGCACCAGCAACATAACCAGTACCACCATCAACAACATCAACAGTACCATTTACAACAACCGCATCGCAAACCTCAACTTCACAATCTGTCCCATGAGCATCGACGTCATACGCCCTGTAGATACTAAGGAATACTACAACGATGAAGTATTGATTCATAACTTTATTGGGAAAACATTCTACGACGATTATGTAATTTCTAAAGTTTAGAAATTATCTATCCTAGCCTTAACCATAAATCAAGTGAGTTTAATTTAATATTAACTCATTAAATCTATATTACATCTGAAGAAATATACACATATATTTCCATAAAGACTGTAATAAAATTCTTTTATACAAAATATTAATTGTGACATTTTTTTTAACGAGTGGGTAATACCCGAGAGATATATAAATTCACAATTAATATGTTACATTCTTTGAATCTGATTCAAAAATCTAATTACATATTCTGATTTTGAAATCGCCGAATTCAATTCAAGTTATAACCGGTATCATCACTCTTAGATTCTTACATCTTTCAAAGCTATACTTTAACTTCAAAACTGTGTTAGAACATCGTATGTATATTAACGATTATAATCTGTGTTCAAGCCCTTCGAAATACCTGAAGACACTTCAAATAATGAACAATTGAGGTGATGACCCAACCACATGTTATCCACAGTTACGTACCTGAAAAACTCTTGAAACCAAAGTCATAATTTAACATGTATCCATGTGATACCTTTTGGCATTTACTAGCTAAAATAACTTTTCAATCCCTTCTAAAAATAGACGGTTTTGTCACAGCTCCAGCAAACCAACTTCAATTGTTCAATCGAATAAGCCTTATTATAATGATTACCCCTTCATCATTATTACCGGGGAACCTTTCATATCTCGCCACATTAGCAGTAAACTTATTAACAACTTCATTGATCTTTGACTTTCCGAAAAATCTTTATATTTATCAAAACCCCATCATTTACTCATCTGCATCTTGTAACGAGAATTGCCATACGAATCATCAGAAATTAGCAATCAGTATTTTGAAATCTCGCAGCATGTCTACGCCAACAATTATATGTGTCTATCTTCTGGACTTATATACTTTGAATGTGAAGTTTCTGAAAAACACCTTAAACTGCGAACTAGTTCTCGAAATACTGATGAAGCAGCAAAAACTATAAACGAGCTTAACAGTAAAAAGTTTGATGATAAAGAGTAGTGTGTTGGCAAAGCTCAGAAAAAGAGAAGATTTGGTACTGAAAAATACGGATTGAGCAAACCATGAAGAAGGCTGTGGATAAATCAAAAGGAAGAAATCTACCTTCAAAGAATCCAAATGATTCCATGTCTGCTGAAGTCATTATCGAATACCTTGCTCCTGACTCTAAACCCTTACGGACAATATTCTTCATCATCCTCTGATATTAGAAATTTTAAGATATCATCGTATCTTTCATTATAAATATCCTCCATATTTCTGAAGATATTTCCATAATTATTCTTATCTGAAATCATTTACCTCTTCGTGCTGTCTGTATTACATCATAAAAGAAACTATTTTAGTTTCTAAATTCTGAAACTTTCGAATTTAAAATAGGAATATTTTTGAAGTAGTGTTGGGAACTGAAGCATGAACTAGTATAATATAATGACACTTGATCAACGTGATTATATTACAGTAAGTCATGCTGAGTTTCTAAATGGAACTTGATGATTCACAGATCATAACGTCATCATGTGCTATGTTACACGACTCTTGTATTCTCTTTAACCTCTAAAATATCAAGAAAATTTTTCTTGATGATTCGGCCTTTTTCGAGGTATTCTAGTAATTTGACAAGTCAAGATCGTGCCATTACAATTTTCTTCTTAGAACATTAATAATATTCATTCCGAAATTCATATATGCGAATTCTGGACCATTACAAGCGGTGCTTAATCGCAAGAAGAAGAAACGAAAGGACAAAACTCCGAAATAGAAATTGGGGTATAAATCGCAGCAAATAAAAGAGAGCATTATGAAATGACCCGTCCTAATCCATCTGGACGAAGTCTTCAACAGTTGGTCCCATTGCGAGGTTCTGACCTCTATATGCCATGAACGACTCCATGTAATATGAGCAAATGCACAGCGAAAGATTTCTTTCGTACCTGAGAATAAACATGCTTTAAAGTGTCAACCAAAAGGTTGGTGAGTTCATAAGTTTATCATAAAACAATAAAATTCATCATTTTGATAGACCACAAAATTTAAATCCTGCATGGTACAAATGGGCCTGAATCCTATACCCACCTGTAATGTACATGCGATATCTTTAAAATACAGTACATCTTTCTCGTGTACGAAAATCATCTTTCATAAATCTTAGTAACCGTACACATATCTTGTGCACAAAAATAACATACACATAACCTGTGTATAAAATCATTTTCTCGATACATAACATTCACATCAATTGGTGGCAATTATCATGTCCACATAATTCAATGGTGGCAATTATCATGTCCACATAATTCAATGGTGACAATTATCATGTCCACATAATTCAATGGTGGCAATTATCATGTCCACATAATTCAATAATAATCCGCAGATTTCTGTCTGCATAATAATTCATTCGAGGAATGTTTTACTTGTGTCTATCTCGTCAAACATTTATAAAAAAATATTTCATGTATTCGCAGTTCAAAATATATTTCAAAAGCATTTAATAAAGCAGTTGTAAAAAAAATAGTGCATGTATTCTCAGTCCCAAAAATATAAAGAGTAAAAGGGAGCAAATGAAACTCACGCATATAATATTGTAAAACAGTTAATAAAGCATTTGCATGTATTCTCAGCCCAAAAATGAAATGAGTAAAAAGGGATTAAATGAACTCACCTAATGTATTTTGTAGTAAAAATACATATGACTATATTGAACAACGGAACAATGCAGGGTTGGCCTCGGATTCACGAACCTATATCATTTTTTATTTATTAATACGCATAATCGAAATCGAACAATATATATATATATATATATATATATATATATATATATATATATATATATATATATATATATATATATGTATATATATATATATATATATATATATATATGTATATATATATATATATATATATATATATATATATATATGTATATATATATATATATATATATATATATATATATATATAAATTTATTAGTTATATTATTTTTATATCAAAAATATATATATATTTCGTGTATTTATTTTGTATGTGAAAATATTAACTTTGTTATGTTTAATGTATAAAATATATATCGTTTGTTTGTTAAAATTAATAATTGTACTAACACTAAAATGTTATTTATAATGGTAAAATGATAATATTGATAATACTTATCATTAAAAATAAAAATGTTAAAAAAAAAATCCTTTTAGTGATAAATATAATGATATTAATAATAATAACTGTAAAAAATACTAATTTTACTATTAAAGATGTTTATGATAAAATTTTTAATAATTATCTAATAACGATACACATGATAATATTAATAACAATACTTTTAATGATTTGTTAATATTATTAAAAATGATAATAATAATAATAATACTACTACGTAGTGTAATACTAATAATTATAGAATGTTACTAATACGAATGTTTATGGAAATAATACTAATTTATATTATTTTCATATTACTAGTAATAATAATAATAATAATCGTAATGACTATAATAATGATATAATACTTAATTGATAAACTACAATAATAATAACATTGATATCACTTATAATACTAATTATAACAATTAATATTATAATCACAATAATAACAATAACAATAAATATAATAATAATAATAATAATAATAATAATAATAATAATAATTATAATAGTAATAATAATAACTAGTACTCATTAATTAATATTAATAATAACTTATAATAATAACATTACTTGATAATAATAATAACATTTATATTAATAATAACAATAATAATAATAATAATCATAATCATAATAATGCATGTAATAAATAAAAACTACCTTTAATTGATTTTCCAAAAAAAATGCCCACAACCGGGCTCGAACCCGCGACCTCCTGAATAACCGTTAACACCCTAAACCGTCCACGCTACAGTGTCTTTCTGATTTAAATCTATCTAAAATTTATATATACTGTTTTTCCTGTTCCCTCTTCTTCTCCTCCCCAAACTGAATCGACCAGGGATCAAAACCCATTTACTGTCAAGTTTTTAAGGTTTAAATTATATTAGAAATTGAAGCATAAACCTCCTGTGATAATTTAATTGCATTAACAGAGAATAAAAATAAAAATAGAATTGAAACAGACCTGATAAAATACGCTTTTGAACTCGAATTCAATTTTTAAAATTAAGAATGTTTTAGGCAATGCTTATAACATGAAAAAGGTCCCAATTCATCATTATAAACTTCCTGAATCATAAACTGATCCATAAATAACACACAGCTTTCGAATTTTTCTGATGAACAATTAAGTTGACTTTTTGAAATCAATGTTTGACTCAAAAATTGGAACCCGTTAGGAAAAATTGGAGTATGAAAATTTGCAGATAGTTTAAATACCTGATTTCTAACTCATCTGCATTTTTATATTTTTAAATTTCATTCATATTCAAGCTATGAGTAATTTAAACCAAGAACAGAGACCGTCGAACCTTTTGTTTAAAAAAATTTATTTAATTCTTCTGTTTTAATTTTACTGCAGTGATAATTGAGTGATTGAATGAGTTATAATACATATAACGATCCTAATTTGTTTTGTATTACAACTAGATTAGGACGTGTAACAAAATTCAACAGGGAGTACAAAAAAATAATAAAAAAAATATATAAAGCTGATGTGCGAAATCAGGTATATAAATTATTGTATGGAAAAATACCGGTTAAAAAGACTGTTACACACTAACGGGCAGTGTACCCGATCGTGTAGTAGTATAAATAATGGTTTAGTTCCGTGTATCGTTCCAAGGACAGTTGTATTAGTCAAACTAGAATTAGAAACTATATAATGATTAACTAAGTAAATGAAACTTAAAAGTACAAGATATTATGTTTTTGTGGCTATTTAACGATTTAGCCAAATCAGAGAAGGTTAAAAAGTAAAAACAATATTTTTGGTCTTTTAAGTTTATAATGAAAACAAGTGCAAAGAAAGCAAGTAAGATAGTTTGATTTGGATCAAAGAGATGAAATGTTCATCTAGATATTTTACCCTCGGTATTGGATGTAAGTTTTGCTATTAAGGCCTGATTGAATGATTATGTGTGTAAGTTATCTAATAGGTTCACTAAGAGTTCTCTTAAATAAACACGCAAACACAATTACAAGATCAATGGTTCCCTTTTCTCTAAAGTTCTCGTGTTTGTAATCAAATAACTATGAAATATGCTAATCACCTAAATCGACCCGCCAAGATTTCTCTTTAGCGAGTACTCAAACTAGAAGTACTAAGTGAGGGTTGTAACATCCCGCGTTTTTGCGTTAAATTTATTTTTAACACTGTCTTTTTTTTAAATAATATCTTTCGTTATTTAAATTCGTATTTTCCGTTGACTAACGTTCATAATATTCCCGTTATTTAATTATAACATCACTCGTTTACTCTAGCGTTTTAAAATATTCGCTCGGTTAATTCCCGCACCCGCTTTGAAACTTGAGGGACTAAACTTGCCAAGTGGGCAAAAATTTGACTAGGTCAAATAGTCAAAGTGGCCTTCTCCTCCATCCATTCCACCTCCCTCATTCTTGCTACTTCCATATTTTCTCTCAAACCCCAACATCAAAGATTTATCATCTAAATTCAATCAAGGAAGTTCATCACAAAACAAATTACATATTCGTGATCCTCTCTTCATCCTCTACATTTTGGTACCAACTTCATCTCGTTTGGGTAACGTTTCTAAAACACTAAATTTCTCTAAATTCATTTTATATACTTGAAATGGTGTTAGTTAGTGTCTATGGCTCGTGTCTAGCATGAATACATGTTTTGTTTGCTCGATTTGTTGTTTTGAGTAACTAGTTTGAACATTTGAAATGAGTGTGCTTAATCTTGAGTTTTGGGTGATTAAATGTTGTGAAATTGTTAAAGTTCATGTTTTAATTGTGTTACTAGTATCACTAGCTTCGTTTTGATGTATAGGTTGATTAAGAAAACTTCAAACACATGAATATTGATTTTGTGAGTTTTGATTAGGGTTTGATAGCTCTTAAAATGGACTTTTGATGATTTGAATGCCATGAAACATTGTTGGTAAGTGTTTAGTTGTATTGTATGTTTCATTACCTTCAAAACGGCGTATCGTATGTGTAAATTGGATTCCCGAGTCAAGAAATGCGTTTTATGAACTCGAAACTTCGATTTTGAACATTTAACAATCATTTATTGAGGTTTTCATTATTGTTAATGATGGAACTAATTCATGAAATATGTTTAGTTGTATTCCTCTTTAAATTACCTTTCCAACGATATAAGATACGTGTTTTGAATGTTAACGAGTCAAAAGTTATGATCGTTTGAAGTTGAAATCGTATAAGTGAAAACTGCCCCAGAATTGCTGAAACAGATGCAGATGCGGCGCATCTGCCTCAGATGCGGCGCATCTGAGGCAGACTGCCCAAAAATGTCAATTTTCGCTTAATTCTAAGTATGCTAAGCACCCCCGATCAACATGAAACTTGGCCAACATGCTCATATATGATTTCTAAGCTCGGAAAAATA
This sequence comes from Rutidosis leptorrhynchoides, assembly GCF_046630445.1. Classification (NCBI taxonomy): domain Eukaryota; kingdom Viridiplantae; phylum Streptophyta; class Magnoliopsida; order Asterales; family Asteraceae; genus Rutidosis; species Rutidosis leptorrhynchoides. Next base: position 76,688,967 of record NC_092338.1, on the reverse strand, counting down.
GTTCGGGACCCGACCCGACCCCGTTGACTTTTTTGTTGACTTTGACCAAGTTTGACTTTTAGTCAAACTTAAAAAAAACACTTATGCAATCGTTCTAATGTGCTTTTATACTTGATTCTTGCATGAAACTTGATAACGTGACTCACATGCTATATATTCGAGTCGTAACGAGCCATAGGACTAATTGAACACATTTTGCCCGACCTTGTGTCGTAATCGGTTAATTGATACAACTTACTTGTTTAGGTCAAGGCTAAGCAACTATCATGCACACGTTTACTTTGTGAAGTACATTTATACTCGTGCACTCGAGGTGAGATCATAGTCCCACCTTTTCAACAATTTTTATACTTTTAAATATTGGGCTGAGAAACATATACTTTGTTACATCTTGTACTACTTACTTTTATGTTTTGAACACAAGTCCGATGAAACAAACATTCTACAACGAGTTTAGAACAAAATCCTCAATTCGATTATCATTAGTTACACTTGCTGGGTGTAAGCGAGAACTTATGTTGTATGGATCCATATGGGTTTGACAAACCCTCATTCAAACGGTTCGCTACCGTTTACGAATGAAATATATTTTCGAGAAACAGTGTATGTTCTAACACTATTGTGATGGGGTTCTATGGAAGGAATGTTAAGCATTGATAATTGGGTGCTCGCGAACAAACTTTTGGAATGCAACTTTTGGATGATCAATTTTATGGAGATACTAAATCTTGTGGTTCAAAAATAACGTTTATTACTACATCTATGATTTCACCAACATTTTTCGTTGACAGTTTTCTATATGTTTCTCAGGTTCATACTTGGCTACTTGATACATGCTTCCGCACACTTTGATTACTTGCTTGGAGTCAAGCATACATGCATACGCTAGGGATAGCGCTTTTGGATTCAAACTTTAAGCATACATACTTTCGCTATTTATAGCAAACCGTGATTTTAAACTAATTATGTCGCAAGTTATTTCATTTACACTTTATAACTTTTGTACACTTAAACTCCTTGTCGATCTGTTTGGTAAAATAAACTTTGTAAGTCTTGTACGTTTTAAATGAATGCGACATAATTTTGGTCAAACGCGTCTCATATAGAGACTATGACCACGCAACGGGACCTAAGTTAACGGCGCCGTCAATGACGATTTTGTCGGGTCGCCACAGATGGTATCAGAGCGTTGGTTGTAGGGAACTAGGATATGCATTAGTGTGTCTGACAGAGTCGTTAGGACGCATTAGTGAATCTAGACTACAACCGGATAGTTAATCATTGCATTCTGACATACATTTGCTATAGATAGCACTTACTTGACTACTTGTGCATTATACTTGAATCATTCTTAGGCAAACTTTTTAATGGTACCAAGTTTTCATCATACGAACTCGTATTCTGCAACTTTCTGGTAACACGCGTAAATTCAAGATTCATACACGTATGGATGACGACGACTTCATTAGTCACACTTGTTGGGGAACTCTGTCTCCCAGATTGTTATTCGCCACCGTATCAACTTACTATCGGTGTCACACCGGTGTTCCTTACTATCTACCACTTCTTGTTACTACCATCACTACTCTAGGTGAGTATCGTCATCACTATTTATCATTACGGTTGCGTACTATTCGTTATCATGATTCGTTACACTTCTCGTACCGAAATACATTATTGTTTGACTTGAACCGCTTTGACGTGAACAAACATTTATACACTTCCCTCGGGGAATGCCTCTTTAGAGTTGCACTAATTCTTTCGATTAATACTAGTCACGTTAGAGACGTCGTTACACTTTGTTCATTTTAAAACTTCACGATTTCACGAACTTGAATCTATGGAGTGATGTGGGAATGGAGGTATGAGTTAGCGTAATATAACGACACTCGATCAACGTGGTTATATTACGGTAAGCCATACCAAAGTTCTAATGACTCATGATGGTGATTGGACTCGATCAACCTAATCACCACCATGTGCCATGTACATGATTTCATTTTTCTTGTTTGAACATCCGACAACTCCGAGAATCCTGATAACAACCATACCCGGGACACATCGTCGATTATTGTCGAACCATATTTATGCTTCCAAATGAATGGCAAATTCTTTCAACATCATACGTATGTTACACGTGTATACTATCTTGTTTTCGCACAGTTTTATCGACGAACTACAAACTGTTTGGTATGCTCACATCGAGGCAGAAACTTCTCTCGCATTACACTCGTACTTCCATTTAAGGAAATCATTATTCTAAACTCTCAATGGAGAGAGAGACTCTTCACGTTATACTAGTATTCGCCACGAGGGTGAATAGTCCTAACGAACGTTTTTCAGAAATCGATAAGAAACTTGCTCTAACAAACGTTTTTGGAAACCGATAAATCTTCCACGGCGCGAATTTCTTGATAAACTTGTTCTAACTAACGTTTTCAAGTCCTAACAAACTTGTTCGAATATACCTTACAGAAATGTACCTAGTCTCGGATCGAGATCCTCGTTTCACTTCTAGATTTTGGAGTGCCTCACAAAAAGTCTCGGGACCACATTTAGACATGAGTACCGCACATCAACCACAAACCGACGAACAAAGCAAATGTACGATTCAAACCTTGGAAACTGTAATACGAGTTTGTGTTATCAACTTCAAAATTTCTTGAGAAAAGTCTTTGCCTTTAACCAAATTCTCTTACAACGATGGTTATCATTCAAGTCTTAACGTCACACCTTTTGAAATCTTATATGACCGGAAACGTCATTCTCCTTTTGTAGAACCAAGTAAATGATAATCAAGTCACCGAACCTGGACTCATTCATGGAGTAACCGTTAAAATCCTTCCAATTCGAGAAAGGCTCGAGACGGCCCGTAGTCGCCAAAGGAGCTATGCCAATGTTAGATGTAAACCTTTCGAATTCCATGTGGGAAACCGCGTAACATTAAAAGTCGCACCTTGAAAAAGTGTAGTTCGTTTTGGAAACGTAGAAAGCTAAATCCGCGAAATTTTTAATCCTTTTGAAATCTTGGGGCGTGTTGTGCCCATTGCTTACCGTTTCGAACTTCCGACTCAAACAAATTCCGTTCATCCTACATTCTGTGTATCAAACTTAAAGGTGTGTCTTGCGAAACAAGAACTTGTTATCCTCTTCGATGAACTTACTATCAACGATAAACTTCACTTTCTAGGAGGACCAGCTGAAACTATAAATCGTGAAACCAAACTTTAAAACAACGTAAAAATCCCGACTGTCAAAGTTCGTTGAAATGCCCAAGGAAGTACCTTCACGTAACCGTAGAATTTTCAACGTAAGGTTTCAAAGAAGAAACAACAACTACTACTTCCAACTAAATTTCGGGACGAAATTTCTTTTAAGGTGTAGGTAATGTAACATCCCGCGTTTTTGCGTTAAATTTATTTTTAACATTGTCTTTTTTTTAAAATAATATCTTTCATTATTTAAATTCGTATTTTCCGTTGACTAACGTTCATAATATTCCCGTTATTTAATTATAACATCACTCGTTTACTCTAGCATTTTAAAATATTCGCTCGGTTAATTCCCGCACCCGCTTTGAAACTTGAGGGACTAAACTTGCCAAGTGGGCAAAAATTTGACTAGGTCAAATAGTCAAAGTGGCCTTCTCCTCCATCCATTCCACCTCCCTCATTCTTGCTACTTCCATATTTTCTCTCAAACCCCAACATCAAAGATTTATCATCTAAATTCAATCAAGGAAGTTCATCACAAAACAAATTACATATTCGTGATCCTCTCTTCATCCTCTACATTTTGGTACCAACTTCATCTCGTTTGGGTAACATTTCTAAAACACTAAATTTCTCTAAATTCATTTTATATACTTGAAATGGTGTTAGTTAGTGTCTATGGCTCGTGTCTAGCATGAATACATGTTTTGTTTGCTCGATTTGTTGTTTTGAGTAACTAGTTTGAACATTTGAAATGAGTGTGCTTAATCTTGAGTTTTGGGTGATTAAATGTTGTGAAATTGTTAAAGTTCATGTTTTAATTGTGTTACTAGTATCACTAGCTTCGTTTTGATGTATAGGTTGATTAAGAAAACTTCAAACACATGAATATTGATTTTGTGAGTTTTGATTAGGGTTTGATAGCTCTTAAAATGGACTTTTGATGATTTGAATGCCATGAAACATTGTTGGTAAGTGTTTAGTTGTATTGTATGTTTCATTACCTTCAAAACGGCGTATCGTATGTGTAAATTGGATTCCCGAGTCAAGAAATGCGTTTTATGAACTCGAAACTTCGATTTTGAACATTTAACAATCATTTATTGAGGTTTTCATTATTGTTAATGATGGAACTAATTCATGAAATATGTTTAGTTGTATTCCTCTTTAAATTACCTTTCCAACGATATAAGATACGTGTTTTGAATGTTAACGAGTCAAAAGTTATGATCGTTTGAAGTTGAAATCGTATAAGTGAAAACTGCCCCAGAATTGCTGAAACAGATGCAGATGCGGCGCATCTGCCTCAGATGCGGCGCATCTGAGGCAGACTGCCCAAAAATGTCAATTTTCGCTTAATTCTAAGTATGCTAAGCACCCCCGATCAACATGAAACTTGGCCAACATGCTCATATATGATTTCTAAGCTCGGAAAAATAGTTCGGGACCCGACCCGACCCCGTTGACTTTTTTGTTGACTTTGACCAAGTTTGACTTTTAGTCAAACTTAAAAAAAACACTTATGCAATCGTTCTAATGTGCTTTTATACTTGATTCTTGCATGAAACTTGATAACGTGACTCACATGCTATATATTCGAGTCGTAACGAGCCATAGGACTAATTGAACACATTTTGCCCGACCTTGTGTCGTAATCGGTTAATTGATACAACTTACTTGTTTAGGTCAAGGCTAAGCAACTATCATGCACACGTTTACTTTGTGAAGTACATTTATACTCGTGCACTCGAGGTGAGATCATAGTCCCACCTTTTCAACAATTTTTATACTTTTAAATCTTGGGCTGAGAAACATATACTTTGTTACATCTTGTACTACTTACTTTTATGTTTTGAACACAAGTCCGATGAAACAAAAATTCTACAGCGAGTTTAGAACAAAATCCTCAATTCGATTATCATTAGTTACACTTGCCGGGTGTAAGCGAGAACTTATGTTGTATGGATCCATATGGGTTTGACAAACCCTCATTCAAACGGTTCGCTACCGTTTACGAATGAAATATATTTTCGAGAAACAATGTATGTTCTAACACTATTGTGATGGGGTTCTATGGAAGGAATGTTAAGCATTGATAATTGGGTGCTCGCGAACAAACTTTTGGAATGCAACTTTTGGATGATCAATTTTATGGAGATACTAAATCTTGTGGTTCAAAAATAACGTTTATTACTACATCTATGATTTCACCAACGTTTTTCGTTGACAGTTTTCTATATGTTTCTCAGGTTCATACTTGGCTACTTGATACATGCTTCCGCACACTTTGATTACTTGCTTGGAGTCAAGCATACATGCATACGCTAGGGATAGCGCTTTTGGATTCAAACTTTAAGCATACATACTTTCGCTATTTATAGCAAACCGTGATTTTAAACTAATTATGTCGCAAGTTATTTCATTTACACTTTATAACTTTTGTACACTTAAACTCCTTGTCGATCTGTTTGGTAAAATAAACTTTGTAAGTCTTGTACGTTTTAAATGAATGCGACATAATTTTGGTCAAACGCGTCTCATATAGAGACTACGACCACGCAACGGGACCTAAGTTAACGGCGCCGTCAATGACGATTTTTCCGGGTCGTTACAAGGGTTCCCTATTACCTAGACCTTTTCGTTTGTGACTAGTTGATTAGCAAGATCAAAGACTTAAATAACAATTGTCTTTGCATTCGCTCTACACAATTCATTCCTATATCGTTTAATCGTATTGATCTAATTTACCCCCTTGGTCCGGTTTAGTAAACAATCAATCTAAGACAAGTTGATTGTAAATCAATATGATACATCAACAAGAGTTCTCTTTATCAACAACATATCAATTAACTAGATACAAATGATTAAACATCAATAAGCATGGTTCTTTAATTCAAGCTTCAATCTTTTACACATAGTACATACAATCAATAGGATTACATCCAATACCTCGGTTATTAATCTAGACAAACATTATAGAAACTAGCCAACAATCATGGTAACAGACAACATAACAATCAGATTATCAATGAAAATCATTGCTTTAGAACAAGGAATAACCTACAAGAACAATGAGTTCTTGGATGAAGAAGGTTTTGATCTTTGATACCTTGATGTTGAGCCTCTTCCAAGAGCTTGGAGTTCTCCAATATTGCTCCCAAAATTCGTCTCTATACTCTCTGGTTCGTATCTGGTAAACTGGTCTTCAATCATTGAGGTTATAAAGTGGAGAAAGTAGGTCAGAAAGTAAAAAAGTAGGTTGAAACCTACTTCTGGACGACGTCCCAATTTATTAGATTCTTCACACCTTATCAACATACGCTCAAAATTATTAAGACATGAGTCAAAAGAATCACCGAAGACTGAAAAGTCATTCATGAATACTTCCGTAAAGTCTTCAATCATATCATGAAAAATAGCTACCATACACCTTTGGAAGGTGGCAGGAGCATTGCATAAGCCAAAGGGCATACGTCGATAAGAGAAAGTACCATAAGGGCATGTAAAGGTGGTTTTCTCTTGGTCCTCGGGTGCTATAGGGATTTGGAAATATCCCGAGAAACTGTCAAGAAAACAATAAAAGTTCTTTCCTGCTAACCTTTCCAACATTTGATCAATGTAAGGAAGGGAAAAATGGTCTTTTCGGGTAGCATCATTTAATTTTCTGTAATCAATACATACCCTCCAACCTGTGATAGTCCTGGTGGAAATTAATTGATCGTTTTCATTGGTGATAACGGTCATGCCACCCTTTTTGAGTACACATTGGACCGGACTCACCCAACGACAATCCGAAATTGGGTAAATAAGACCTGCATCAAGGAGTTTGACAATCTCCTTTTTAACGACTTCTTGCATATTAGGGTTCAGTCGCCTTTGTCTTTGTACACATGGCTTATAGTTATCTTCCATTAAAATCTTATGCGTACAATAGGAGGGACTTATACCCTTGATGTCATGAATTTTCCACGCTAGAGCTGAAATGTCCTGTTCATATTGATTATAAACGTTCCATATTAATTGATTTCATTGCGAGGTTTTGACCTCTATATGAGACGTTTTTCAAAGACTGCATTCATTTTTAAAATAACCATAACCTTTATTTTATCAATAAAGGTTTCAAAAGCATTACGTAGATTATCAAATAATGATAATCTAAAATATATTGTTTACACACGACCATTACATAATGGTTTACAATAGAAATATATTACATCGGCATATGTTTCTTGAATGCAGTTTTTACATAATATCATACAAACATGGACTCCAAATCTTGTCCTTATTTTAGTATGCAACAGCGGAAGCTCTTAATATTTACCTGAGAATAAACATGCTTTAAACGTCAACAAAAATGTTGGTGAGTTATAGGTTTAACCTATATATATCAAATCGTAACAATAGACCACAAGATTTCATATTTCAATACACATCCCATACATAGAGATAAAAATCATTCATATGGTGAACACCTGGTAACCGACATTAACAAGATGCATATATATAAGAATATCCCCATCATTCCGGGACACCCTTCGGATATGATATAAATTTCAAAGTACTAAAGCATCCGGTACTTTGGATGGGGTTTGTTAGGCCCAATAGATCTATCTTTAGGATTCGCGCCAATTAGAGTGTCTGTTCCCTAATTCTTAGATTACCAGACTTAATAAAAAGGGGCATATTCGATTTCGATAATTCAATCATAGAATGTAGTTTCACGTACTTGTGTCTATTTTGTAAATCATTTATAAAACCTGCATGTATTCTCATCCCAAAAATATTAGATTTTAAAAGTGGGACTATAACTCACTTTCACAGATTTTTACTTCGTCGGGAAGTAAGACTTGGCCACTGGTTGATTCACGAACCTATAACAATATATACATATATATCAAAGTATGTTCAAAATATATTTACAACACTTTTAATATATTTTGATGTTTTAAGTTTATTAAGTCAGCTGTCCTCGTTAGTAACCTACAACTAGTTGTCCACAGTTAGATGTACAGAAATAATTCGATAAATATTATCTTGAATCAATCCACGACCCAGTGTATACGTATCTCAGTATTGATCACAACTCAAACTATAAATATTTTGGAATCAACCTCAACCCTGTATAGCTAACTCCAACATTCACATATAGAGTGTCTATGGTTGTTCCGAAATATATATAGATGTGTCGACATGATAGGTCGAAAAATTGTATACGTGTCTATGGTATCTCAAGATTACATAATATACAATACAAGTTGATTAAGTTATGGTTGGAATAGATTTGTTACTAATTTTCACGTAGCTAAAATGAGAAAAAGTATCCAATCTTGTTTTACCCATAACTTCTTCATTTTAAATCCGTTTTGAGTGAATCAAATTGCTATGGTTTCATATTGAACTCTATTTTATGAATCTAAATAGAAAAAGTATAGGTTTATAGTCGGAAAAATAAGTTACAAGTCATTTTTGTACAGGTAGTCATTTCAGTCGAAAGAACGACGTCTAGATGACCATTTTAGAAAACATACTTCCACTTTGAGTTTAACCATAATTTTTAGATATAGTTTCATGTTCATAATAAAAATCATTTTCCCAGAATAACAACTTTTAAATCAAAGTTTATCATAGTTTTTAATTAACTAGCCCAAAACAGCCCGCGGTGTTACTACGACGGCGTAAATCCGGTTTTACGGTGTTTTTCGTGTTTCCAAGTTTTAAATCATTAAGTTAGCATATCATATAGATATAGAACATGTGTTTAGTTGATTTTAAAAGTCAAGTTAGAAGGATTAACTTTTATTTGCGAACAAGTTTAGAATTAACTAAACTATGTTCTAGTGATTACAAGTTTAAACCTTCGAATAAGATAGCTTTATATGTATGAATAGAATGATGTTATGAACATAATTACTACCTCAAGTTCCTTGGATAAACCTACTGGAAATGAGAAAAATAGATCTAGCTTCAAAGGATCCTTGGATGGCTTGAAAGTTCTTGAAGCAGAATCATGACACGAAAACAATTTCAAGTAAGATTTCCACTCGAAATAAGATTGTTATAGTTATAGAAATTGAATTAAAGTTTGAATATGAATATTACCTTGTATTAGAAAGATAACCTACTGTAAGTAACAAAGGTTTCTTGATCTTGGATGATTACTTGGAACGGATTTAGAAAACTTGGAAGTAAACTTGCAATCTTGGAAGTATTCTTGATTTTATGAAACTAGAACTTTTGGAATTTATGAAGAACACTTAGAACTTGAAGATATAACTTGAGAGAGATCAATTAAATGAAGAAAATTGAAGAATGAAAGTGTTTGTAGGTGTTTTTGGTCGTTGGTGTATGGATTAGATATAAAGGATATGTAATTTTGTTTTCATGTAAATAAGTCATGAATGATTACTCATATTTTTGTAATTTTATGAGATATTTTATGCTAGTTACCAAATGATGGTTCCTACATGTGTTAGGTGACTCACATGGGCTGCTAAGAGCTGATCATTGGAGTGTATATACCAATAGTACATACATCTAAAAGCTGTGTATTGTATGAGTACGAATACGGGTGCATACGAGTAGAATTGTTGATGAAACTGAACGAGGATGTAATTGTAAGCATTTTTGTTAAGTAGAAGTATTTTGATAAGTGTCTTGAAGTCTTTCAAAAGTGTATGAATACATATTAAAACACTACATGTATATACATTTTAACTGAGTCGTTAAGTCATCGTTAGTCGTTACATGTAAATGTTGTTTTGAAACCTTTAGGTTAACGATCTTGTTGAATGTTGTTAACCCATTATTTATAATAACAAATGAGATGTTAAATTGTTATATTATCATGATATTATGATATATAATATATCTTAGTATGATATATATACAGTTAAATGTCGTTACAACGATAATCGTTACATATATGTCTCGTTTCGAAATCATTAAGTTAGTAGTCTTATTTTTACATATGTATTTCATTGTTAATACACTTAATAATATATTTACTTATCATTTAAAATAATTAACCAAGTGTATCAATATCTTAATATGATTCATATGTACCTAGTAAGACGTTGTTATAACGATAATCGTTATATATATCGTTTTCGAGTTTCTTAAATTAATAGTCTCATTTTTATGTATATAACTCATTGTTAAAATACCTAATGAGATATATACTTATAATAAAATCATGTTAACTATATATATAACCATATATATGTCATCGTATAGTTTTTACAAGTTTTAACGTTCGTGAATCACCGGTCAACTTGGGTGGTCAATTGTCTATATGAAACCTATTTCAATTAATCAAGTCTTAACAAGTTTGATTGCTTAACATGTTGGAAACATTTAATCATGTAAATATAGTTTTTATTAAACATATAATCATAGAAAGGTTCGGAAAAGTTCGGGTCACTACAAGAGCCGTTTTATGGGCTTTTAACATGGAAACAAGTTTAGACTTCTCACTTACAGAGAGTTCGGATGAAATGATAACCGGGAGAGTAGAATCCTCTTGAAGGTAAGCATATTCCAAGTGACTTGGAAGTGGCTTCAGTTCTAAAACGGGAGGTTCTTCAATCGATGTTTTACATCGGTACTCATTTTTTAAATCCAACTTTCTGTATTCTTCATCATTTGGCTCATAACCGTTAGCCATCAAAGCAGTCAACATCTCCACCTCTTCCACCATGTTCTCTTCATCACCTTCCGCAAAAATGCATTCTCCTGAACCTTGCAATTCTGGAAATTCCTGCAACAACTCTGAATATGTGTCTACGGTTTGCAAATAATAACATTGATCATCAGTAGACTCGGGGTATTGCAGGGCATGGTCAACGGAAAAGGTGACCTTAATATCCTCAATGCTAAGGGTCAATTTCTGCCCATGAACATCTATCATAGCTCTAGCGGTATCGAGGAAAGGTCGACCCAATATAAGAGGCACACGTGTGTCCTCCTCCATGTCCAAAATTACAAAATCGGCCGAAAATACTAGGGTACCCACTTTTACTAACATATTCTCTAAAATTCCACGAGGGAATTTAACAGAGCGGTCCACTAGTTGAATTGCCATTCGGGTTGGTTTTAGTACCCCGGGGTCTAGCTTAACATATAATGAATAAGGCATCAAGTTAATGCTAGCCCCTAAATCCGCTAATGCTTTAATGCATTCCAAATCTCCTAGGAGACATGGTATGGTAAAACTTCCAGGATCTGCTAGCTTCTTTGGTATTTTGTTCATCAAAATTGCGGAACAATTAGCATTCATGGTGACAGATGAAAGTTCCTCCATTTTCTTCCGATTAGTAAGTAAGTCTTTTAAGAACTTAGCATACTTGGGCATTCCTGAGATTACATCAATGAAAGGCATATTTATGTTAATTTGTTTAAACATATCTAGAAATTTTAACCTTTCGGCTTCTAGCCTTTCTTGTTGCTGCTTTCTTGGGTATGGGAGCTGTGGCTGATATGGCTTCACTACGGGTTTCTCCCGTTCTTCCTTTTCAACCACTTGTTCCGGCTCCTTAACCGGTTCATCATTTTGGTTCAACGGAACACTGAAATCAGAATTTTCGGGCATTCTTGGAGCTTCGTATGCTAAACCACTCCGTGTGGTAATAACATTGGCGTGCTCATTTCGGGGGTTCTTATTGGTATCGCCCGGTAAACTTCCTGGTTTTCTCTCACTAAGTAAACTAGCTAACCCGCTCATTTGCTTCTCCAAGTTCTGAATTGAGGCTTGTTGGTTTCTAAACTGGTGTTCATTTTTTTTCGTTCGTTTGATTTATGTTTGTAACAAGCTGGGTTTGTGATGCAATCAACTTTTCCAACATACTCTCCAAATTTAACTTTTTCTCTTCCTGTTGGGGTTTTTGATAAAAACCCAGAGTTTGTTGTTGGTACCCACTACTTGACCCTTGTTGGTAATTGGAATTTTGACCTTGAGGGTTGTAGGGGTTGTTGAAGTTTCGGTTAAACTGGGCTCTTCCTTGAAATTGATTATTATTTCTTTGGCTTATGAAAGCCACTTCTTCTTTTTGAGCCATTGTTAAACCGGCATCACAATCTTCTCCTAAATGGAGACCACCACAGTATTCACAACCTAATTTCATGCTATGTATTTCCTTGGTGATTTTGTCCATGTTTCGAGCAACACCGTCTATTTTCACACTTAGGGAACTAAGGTCATCATAAGCTCCGGCGCTTTGGACTTGAGCATTACGAGTAATTGGTCGTTCTTGATGCCACTCATGAGAATAATCGGCTAGCTTCTCGATTATCTCATAAGCCTCTTGCTCGGTTTTGTCCATGACTGAACCTCCGGACGCTTGATCAATGGAAATTCGGGTTGCAACATCACAACCCTTGTAAAAGATTTGGACTTTTTGGAAGGTATCCAAACCATGGTTTGGACAACCTCTCAGCATTTTGGAAAATCGATTCCATGCTTCGTATAAGGTTTCCATCGGCTTTTGACAGAATTGGGTAATTTCGTGTTGGAGTCTCGCGGACTTAGATGCTGGAAAATATTTCTTAAGAAATTTTTCCAACATACCATCCCAAGTTTCTATCGTAGCCTCGGCCAATGAATCTAACCAACTTCGTGCTTCCTCGTGGAGTGTCCATGGGAAAATTCTTAAAAATATGGCCTGGTCAGTGTCTGGTTTAAGTTTGAAAAGAAGACATATCTTTTGAAAGAGACGAATATGTTCGTTTGCAGCTTCATTTGGACCACCACTAAATTGACACCTGTTATTAATCATTTGGAGAATAGGTCCTTTTATTTCAAAATTTACCTCACCAATGGGCGGAGTAATGGCACTACCTTGTCCGGTTCGGGTTGCCTTCATCTTGGCTGCCATTGATTGTCTTTGTATCACCGGTCTTGCTTCTCCTTCCATTTCAAATTTTGGAGGAGGAACGGGCTCACCAAATTCAGAATATTTCGGCTTGGTTGTACTTGATTCCGACTCAAAAGTTTCCTGCTTTGATGAAGATTCAAAAAGTTCAAGTACTTCTTTCGGGATCTTACCAAGCTTTCTATCAGGTTCCGTAAGCGGTGTAAGTAATGGAGAATCTGAACTTCGGGTATGTGGAAAAATACCGGTTAAAAAGACTGTTACACACTAACGAACAGTGTACCCGATCGTGTAGTAGTATAAATAATGGTTTAGTTCCGTGTATCGTTCCAAGGACAGTTGTATTAGTCAAACTAGAATTAGAAATTATATAATGATTAACTAAGTAAATGAAACTTAAAAGTACAAGATATTATGTTTTTGTGGCTATTTAACGATTTAGCCAAATCAGAGAAGGTTAAAAAGTAAAAACAATATTTTTGGTCTTTTAAGTTTATAATGAAAACAAGTGCAAAAAAAGCAAGTAAGATAGTTTGATTTGGATCAAAGAGATGAAATGTTCATCTAGATATTTTACCCTCGGTATTGGATGTAAGTTTTGCTATTAAGGTCTGATTGAATGATTATGTGTGTAAGTTATCTAATAGGTTCACTAAGAGTTCTCTTAAATAAATACACAAACACAATTACAAGATCAAGGGTTCCCTTTTCTCTAAAGTTCTCGTGTTTGTAATCAAATAACTATGAAATATGCTAATCACCTAAATTGACCCGCCAAGAGTTCTCTTTAGCGAATACTCAAACTAGAAGTACTAAGTGAGGGTTCCCTATTACCTAGACCTTTTCGTTTGTGACTAGTTGATTAGCAAGATCAAAGACTTAAATAACAATTGTCTTTGCGTTCGCTCTACACAATTCATTCCTATATCGTTTAATCATATTGATCTAATTTACCCCCTTGGTCCGGTTTAGTAAACAATGAATCTAAGACAAGTTGATTGTAAATCAATATGATACATCAACAAGAGTTCTCTTTATCAACAACATATCAATTAACTAGATACAAATGATTAAACATCAATAAGCATGGTTCTTTAATTCAAGCTTCAATCTTTCACACATAGTACATACAATCAATAGGATTACATCCAATACCTCGGTTATTAATCTAGACAAACATTATAGAAACTAGGCAACAATCATGGTAACAGACAACATAACAATCAGATTATCAATGGAAATCATTGCTTTAGAACAAGGAATAACCTACAAGAACAATGAGTTCTTGGATGAAGAAGGTTTTGATCTTTGATGCCTTAATGTTGAGCCTCTTCCAAGAGCTTGGAGTTCTCCAATATTGCTCCCAAAATTCGTCTCTGTACTCTCTGGTTCGTATCTGGTAAACTGGTCTTCAATCAATGAGGTTATAAAGTGGAGAAAGTAGGTCAGAAAGTAAAAAAGTAGGCTGAAACCTACTTCTGGACGGCGTCCTGGCTTTTGGACGGCGTCCCATTTTAAAGGCTTGGACGGCGTCCCAATTTATTGGACGGCGTCCAAGTGTAAAAAGCTGGACGGCGTCCCATAGATCTAGACGGCGTCCCATTGTACTAAATTTTACTGTCTTGCTTTCTTGCACTCTCTCTTCAAATGGACGAAGTCCCAATCATTTGAAGCCTTGTTTTACCATTTTAGAGCGCTAATTTGACCTGAACTTGTATCGGGATCAACCACGGTCATAAATCATCAAAACTCTTTACAAATCACTCTCCGATACAAATTTGCATATCTTGGCCTATCACTTGTAGAAACGCTTTCATTATCCTTGATTCGAGTGTATTTTACACGATATTGCGATAGATATATATAATGTTATTGAGCAATATCAAAATACCCCACACTTAAACCTTGCTTGTCCTCAAGCAATTCTTTCTTTACAAAGTAGAACAATATCAAACATACTTACACAATATAGATTACAAACATTACACAAGTCACGCGAAACACATGAAACACACACATTTATATGAAACGCAAACTCACGCTATATTAACACACGCTTTAAGTATAACACAAACATATATTGTAATTACACTCATGCTATATACACAATGGAAACACACACACACATTTTTGGGAGTTTTAGAGCCAAGTATCCGAAAAATTTGATCCTAGGGAAATCAGGACCTTGATGAAAACGTTTTATGGTTTTGAAAATATCATGCTAGTTTTAATACTAGGCACGTTTTCCGATTTTGTCAGATTTTCTGAATTTTTGAAAAATGAGTGCGGGTTTCCCGCTATTGGTCAAGCCAATCCCTCCCACAGTACCTAACATCGTTAGATGTTGGTAAGAAAATAATGCGTTTAGGAGGATACACATTATGTCCAGATATCATCGATAATCATGAGGTAACCATCTAATCCGTTAAGTCAACCGTAAAGATTGAGGTTTATCAGGCTTAAAAGCTGATATCTTACCTTTTCGGAGGTTATCCACTGAGAATCTGATCAATTCACTGACATTTTGTGTATCATGGTGCGCTTCCCATTTGGCCAGCAATTCTCCCTCATTGAGAAAAGCATTGACTACCAGTTTCCCTGTTTGATGTTGAGGCCTGGTAGATTTCCAGTCGATTTTAGCAATGACTTTTCAAGATTTTTCGTCACCCTACAACTGGTCTGGATTACATCTTCTGAATTGAATCAGTAAGTGTGTCATTCGGAAGACTTTACTTCCTTAAGGATGGAATAGATACATCCTATTGGTCATAAGAAGTGGTCGGACGCAACATTGTCCTTGTTAGGAGAAACAATGAGGATCATCCTTAGGGTTTTCGATCTGGCGCGAGGTCCGGTTTCAGACCACGCTATGCAATCACCGCTCTCTCACGGTTTACACTCGTTTTAATATCAGTGACCTACCAGTTAGTTTTAATAAACTAGCAGGATTTTTATTCAAATAATTGAATGATAGTGCAACTTCAAAGACTATTAATAATTTAAAACATAAATCAACATTTCTTTTCTAGTTTTAGAACACAATGTATGTAAAATGGTTTTGGACAATTTTTTGTTTCTAAGGCTACCTGAAAAATTTAAAATTTTTATCATAAACGCCTTAATTTTTGTAAAACGAATTTCTGATAAATTTCTATCTCCCACCCCACACTTAAGATCATGCAAGGCCCTCATTGTATGAAATCGGAAAAATGATTAAATTTAGAGGGAAAAGTGATAGGGTATTTTTTAGAAATTTTCAAATTTTTTGACCTGTAAATCGTGGAACACGTAGACGAATGCCGCTGAACTTACTGCCAGCATAAGAGCATCGTCCATTCCTCGATTATCAACATACATACATCATAATATCAAATGTTGCTGAACTTAATGCAGTCTTTGAAATTCAACCACGCTGCACAAAATAACAAACTACACAAATATTAAAAATAACGGTTTTTTTACAACCACAACCGTTTATCAAACCACACGATTAGTTTAAATATTACATACCAAACATTGTTTTAAAACACACCATAACAAATAAATTGATTGTTCGAAAATGTTTCAACAAAATGATCATGGGCTCGCAGGCCTTCAGTTGTTGTAAGGCCAAAAGTAGTTTTCTGAGCCATCTCTGCTTCGGCGTCCTCGTGGGTATTCCTGCTCAAATCGGCTCCTGGCATCCTGCATCGCATCGTTATTATTATAAATTGGGTAAGGCAGAGGTGGGTGTTCTGGATCAGTGTAGTACTGAGGTGTCAGACGTGTTGTGCCATAGTACTGATCGGGGTTGGAATAATATAACTCGGTGTTATGGTTATTCCAATCAATACCATAACTGTTCCATCCCTGGTTATGTATTTGAGCAACCTGGCGTTGCTCCATTTCTTGTTGACCCAACCTAATACTGTTCATACTGTTTACCAAATCATCCCAACCAGATTGAGACGGATACCAAGGACCTTGACCTTGAACATTTGTCTGGGCTTCCATTTCTGCTTCTCCCTCTACCTGCTGTTCCTGCTGTACGTTTGCTCCACTACTACTCGCGCCACCTGCAACAAAAGGTACCAAATGCCCATTTCCATCCTTCATAAGAATTTCAGCGTTGATATAAGAAATTTTCTTTAATGGTTTCATGACGTTAGTACACTCCATCAATCGGCTGAAATCTATGTTGAAGTGACGAGCAAGCCTCGTGATATAGTGGCCTCCAAGAAGCGGGTTTTCTCTCCGTGTCTCGGTAGCGATGGCCAGAAAATAGTTTCCTATCAATCCAGGAATATCAGTATAGCAACCCCGTTTTATTTGATCCATTATCCATAGATCCAACGTTTTGACCTTTTCGTTACCTTCGACTCTCGCATTGAAAGTGCATGCGATAAGTCTATGAAGAAGTCTATCATCCGGGGATGCAATCTCATTATACATGTGTCTGCTCGATTTGAATGGTGTAGATGCATTTGGCCCACAAATTCTTCGCCAATAAGCAATCTCATTAAAGGGAACTCGACCAACGTAATCGGAACCCCGCAAGTAATCACCCAATTGGTTGTCGGTAAGTTCCTCAAAAATCCCCAACACTCTGCACAACTCAAATCTGCTTATCCTTCTATATTAGCCCCCTAACCGAAACTGAAGAAAATCATTCGACAAATAATCCCGAACATTATTAAACCGTACAGTTGAGTAAAATTCTTTTAGTAACACCGAAAAAATTGGTTCGCGGATGCTAAAAATGTGCTCCCATGCGTAGGTAACGATCCTATTGTAGGGGATGGCTAGCAAACGAGAAACATGTTGGTGCATATTCGCCTCATCCAATGGGCTACAAATAAAGTACCACGTGGCATTTATAGGCCTACTGTTTATCCTATCAAATGTTTCTGCGTAATCGTTGTCGTTTTGAACTTGTCTCAACCAAAGTTGAGGATCATTTAGATCCTCCTCTTCTTCCTCGCCAGATGATGATGATGAATGTGGTTGTGGTGGTGGTGGTGGAACCAAACCTGATGTCCTGCCTCTCTTGGGTTGACCTCTTCGGCTAGATTGTCCCTGCAAAACATAATAACACCAAACCACAAGAACATAGAAACCGTTGTGTTAATGTTAGCTAAAAACATAACCGGATAGCAAGAGCACTTAGTCATTCCATTCATAGTTCATAAGCATTATGATTCATTTAAGCAAAAGCGTATGTTCAAAATTTTTAACCAAAGTCAACACAAACTCGCTAATACACTTTCAAAAATGAAAATCACAAATTCACAATTTAGCATCAACTTAGGACTCAAGCATGTTGCGTTCATAGGTCATAGCATTTAAACTTGTATTCATCACAAATCATAACACAAATTTTCACAATTTTAGCTCAAAAGGACCATTATAACGCCACTACATTATAGCATTCCATACCATCAATCTACTTCAACAGGCCTAAACAAGTGAAAGTCAAGCATACATATTTCATAAGATCATTACAATTCAAAAATATGCTAAAAATTCAAGAACATTCAAATTATGACCCGGCTAAATTGACATTTATATCACCAACAACAATTAAATATTTTACAAGCTTCATTAACATCATATACAAACTCAATATCTTGACTTGATTACCCTAAATTCGGATTCAATTACTACAAACCCTAGAATCATGAGCATACCCCTAAAAACATGTAATTTTTGCAAAATCAAGACAATATGGGTAATTAAACAACTAAGGTATGTTAATCTAAACGTGAATCATGAAAATCAAACACCCCACACTTATCATTCACCAATTTATACATATAAATATACAATTCAAGTAATTGAGAAAGAAAAGTGTGAAAATCAAGTAACCATTCCCTAGAAAACATGATTGGAGCTTGGAATTGATAGAAGAAATCACGAATTTAAAGTAAGAAATTAGGGTTTTTGGGAGTGAGTTCGTGTTTGGCAGAGAAAATATGATAGAAGTGTGTTTTGTGGATGAAAAATGGGTTGGATAACCCTTAAAACGCGTATTTTTTTTTCTGAGTCAGACATGTTGGACGGCGTCCAGATTGCTGGACGGCGTCCAACTTTAAAGAGTGGGATGGCGTCCAGGTTTTTGGGACGGCGTCCAGTTTTAAAATATGGGACGGCGTCCAGACCAGTGGGACGGCGTCCAGATTAACTACAAGATTCTGACCAAATTTTTCGACACTCGCCAGTTTATAATCCAAACGTAAATCATTTTGCACAAAACTAAAAACAATCGTACACACAATTCAAAATATTTACACTTGTAAACCATTTTTTTAACGAGTCGTTCACCTAACTCGTCTCCATATCGATTTATGCTTTGTTGTCGAAGTTGAGGCTAACCTCATCTTCGATTTCCAGAGGACCATCAACATAGTGCTTGACCCGGTGTCATTCACTTTAAAAGTATCACCCTTCCAGTTCACCATTTCAATTGTACCATAAGGGTACACCTTTCTTACAACAAATGG
Source organism: Rutidosis leptorrhynchoides (assembly GCF_046630445.1). Taxonomy (NCBI): domain Eukaryota; kingdom Viridiplantae; phylum Streptophyta; class Magnoliopsida; order Asterales; family Asteraceae; genus Rutidosis; species Rutidosis leptorrhynchoides. The sequence continues at coordinate 76,669,410 of NC_092338.1, read as the reverse complement.
TCCCGTCCATTGGGACTTAAGCTTTCCTGGTGATAACTTGAAACGGGAATTGTAAACAAGGACACGATCTCCTTCCATGAATTCCTTTGGATTTTTCAATCTCTTATCGTGCCATTGTTTGGTTTTTTCTTTGTAAATTAGAGAGTTGTCATAGGCTTCAAGCCTCAACTCATCTAATTCATTTAACTGGGTCAAACGTAACCGACCCGCCTCTTGGTAATCCAAATTACATGCCCTTAGCGCCCAATGCGCTTTGTGTTCAATCTCCAAAGGGAGATGACATGCTTTTCCGTATACCATTCGGAAAGGAGTGGTTCCAATGGGTGTTTTGTAAGCTGTGCGAAAGGCCCACAATGCATCGTTTAACTTGACTGACCACTCTTTTGGATTTGCACCAACGGTCTTTTCAAGTATGTGTTTTAACGACCTGTTGGTATTCTCCACTTGCCCACTTGTTTGGGGATGATAAGATGTTGATATTTTATGGATTACTCCATATCTCTTCAACACCTTTTCTAATTGCTTGTTGCAAAAGTGGGTGTCCCGGTCACTGATAAGAGCTTTTGGCGTGCCAAACCTAGAGAAAAGTTCCATCAAAAAGTTTACTACAACTCGGCCATCATTTGTGGGGAGAGATTTTGCCTCCGCCCATTTGGAAACATAATCAATGGCTATGAGTATGTAGAGATAAGAATGAGATTTTGGAAAGGGCCCCATAAAGTCAATTCCGCAAACATCGAATACCTCGCATACTTGGATGCTTTGTTGAGGCATTTCATCCCATTTAGTGATTTGACCAGCCCGTTGGCACGCGTCACAAGCCTTACAAACGGTGTAGGCATCTTTGAATATTGTGGGCCAATAAAAACCGGCCTCGTAGACTTTTCTCCCCGTAATTTGGGGACCAAAGTGCCCACCCGTTGGACGACGGTGACAATCAAGAAGAATTTGAGTGCATTCCTTTCCCGAAACGCACCTCCAAATCATACCATTTACGCAACGCCTAAAAAGATAAGGGTCTTCCCAGAAGTAGTATTTCAGGTCACTAAAGAATTTTTTTCTTTTATGATGTGACCAACCGGTTTCTAAGTACCCTCCAACAAGATAGTTGGCTATGTCAACAAACCAGGGATCATCAATTTTCTCAATTTTCATGAGATTTTTGTCCGAAAAGTTATCTTGGATAACAGTCTCATGGAGAACCTCAAGATTCGGGTTCTCAAGTCGAGAAAGGTGATCGACAGCTAGGTTTTCGGCCCCCTTTTTGTCTTTAATATCAATGTCAAATTCTTGCAAAAGCAAGACCCAACGTATTAACCGGGGTTTAGCATCTTGCTTAGCAAGCAAGTACTTTAATGCTGAATGGTCTGTATAGACAACCGTCTTTGCTAGTACCAAATAAGATCGGAATTTATCAAATGAAAAGACAATTGCCAGGAGTTCCTTCTCGGTGGTAGTGTAATTAAGTTGGGCTCCTTGCAATGTCTTACTAGCATAATAAATGGACTGAAAATGTTTTTCAATTCTTTGCCCCAAGACGGCACCAATAGCAAAGTCACTAGCATCACACATAAGTTCGAATGGGATTGACCAATTCGGCGATATGAGAATGGGTGATTGCGTGAGTTTTGCTTTAAGGAGGTTAAAGGCTTTGAGACACTCGTCCGTAAAGACAAATGGAGCATCTTTCTCAAGAAGTTTGTTCATTGGGGTCACAATTTTAGAAAAATCTTTAATGAACCGACGGTAGAAACCGGCGTGCCCCAGAAAACTTCTTACACCTTTCACGTTCGACGGTGGTGGTAATTTAGATATGACTTCTACTTTAGCTCTGTCCACCTCCAGTCCCGCAGAGGAAATTTTATGACCTAAAACAATGCCCTCTCTTACCATAAAATGGCATTTTTCCCAGTTAAGTACAAGATTAGATTCTTCACACCTTATCAACATACGCTCAAGATTATTAAGACATGAGTCAAAAGAATCACCGAAGACTGAAAAGTCATTCATGAATACTTCCATAAAGTCTTCAATCATATCATGAAAAATAGCTACCATACACCTTTGGAAGGTGGCAGGAGCATTGCATAAGCCAAAGGGCATACGTCGATAAGAGAAAGTACCATAAGGGCATGTAAAGGTGGTTTTCTCTTGGTCCTCGGGTGCTATAAGGATTTGGAAATATCCTGAGAAACCGTCAAGAAAACAATAAAAGTTCTTTCCTGCTAACCTTTCCAATATTTGATCAATGTAAGGAAGGGGAAAATGGTCTTTTCGGGTAGCATCATTTAATTTTCTGTAATCAATACATACCCTCCAACCTGTGATAGTCCTGGTGGAAATTAATTGATCATTTTCATTGGTGATAACGGTCATGCCACCCTTTTTGGGTACACATTGGACCGGACTCACCCAAGGACTATCCGAAATTGGGTAAATAAGACCTGCATCAAGGAGTTTGACAATCTCCTTTTTAATGACTTCTTGCATATTAGGGTTCAGTCGCCTTTGTCTTTGTACACATGGCTTATAGTTATCTTCCATTAAAATCTTATGCGTACAATAGGAGGGACTTATACCCTTAATGTCATGAATTTTCCACGCTAGAGCCGTTTTATGGGCTTTTAACATGGAAACAAGTTTAGACTTCTCACTTACAGAGAGTTCAGATGAAATGATAACTGGGAGAGTAGAATCCTCTTGAAGGTAAGCATATTCCAAGTGACTTGGAAGTGGCTTCAGTTCTAAAACGAGAGGTTCTTCAATCGATGTTTTACATCGGTACTCATTTTTTAAATCCAACTTTCTGTATTCTTCATCATTTGGCTCATAACCGTTAGCCATCAAAGCGGTCAACATCTCCACTTCTTCCACCATGTTCTCTTCATCACCTTCCGCAAAAATGCATTCTCCCGAACCTTGCAATTCTGGAAATTTCTGTAACAACTCTGAATATGTGTCTACGGTTTGCAAATAATAACATTGATCATCAGTAGACTCGGGGTATTGCAGGTGTGATGCCCCGTACAAAACCATCGTGTACGAATCATCAACAACAGGATCATTACAAGGTTAAGTACTATATGCTGTAATTAAAGAAGTTGCATTCGCGATAAAAAGGTGATGTCATAACCGACATCAAATGTTTTACATTTCAAAAGCATGCTTCACTAAGTAGAAGCAAATAATAAGTGTACGTGACCACAATGGTCGTTACAAGTCATAGTTTAAAAGTACGAATGTTTGAATGCAAAATAAAGTAGTTCATGCGATGACAACTCTAAGCAGCGGGTGTCTACAGCACGACTAGTACACAGCGGAAGCTAACCTCAAGCACCTGAGAAAAACATGCTTAAAAACATCAACACAAAGGTTGGTGAGCTATAGTTTAAGTATAACAGTATGTAAGGTAGGCTACGAGATTTCAGTGCTACAAAGAGCGTTTCAAAACAGTAAGATAAAGTATATGTTAACCGTGGGCACTTGGTAACTAACTTAACGTTTATACCCCCTGAAAGTACACTTGGCAAGTTCGTATGTTTACGAAGTATTAAACACTCGTTAAATGCTAGCGCTACTAGCCCGAGTGGGGATGTCAAACCCTATGGATCCATATCTAAGATTCGCGTTCACGGTTCAAAAACCAATGATTAAACGTTACCGGGCTAAAGGGAATGTTTATGCCGTTGTATAACCCACACATATATAAGTTTAAGTACTCGTGCCTAGTATGTAAAACATAAAATCCGCATGTATTCTCAGTTCCCAAAATAAGTTGAAGTAAAAAGGGAATGCTATAACTCACAATGATATGTAGCGGTAAAGTAGTAGTCGGGAAACGTGTGCAAGTAAACGGTCCGAGGTCCTCAACCTAAGTCAAATAGTACTAAGTCAGTAAATAGTCTTAATAGGTTTAAAATTATGTAATTAAGGTCTTAAGGGTCATCATCAATCATCATTAAACAAAAGGCGTAAAGTAGGTTTCGTTTATGAAAGTAGTTTAAAACAAAGTCTGACTTCAGTCAGTCACCACGGCCTCTACCCTTACTGAATTAAGGTGAGACCAGTGGCCATGGATCCGTCTATGAGTCCTTTAAGTGTGGTAAAATTTACAGAAGCAAACTCGTCTTGCTTTGACCGTGGCGACGGTCTAAGTGCGAGTAGGTCAGAAATTTCTGCACAACGTTAAAGGACATAGTAACGATCGGAGGGCCATAAATCCTAAACCGTAACTCGGATTAAGACGAGTCCTATATGAAAAGTTATCTACTCGAAAATTTATATCTAAAAATCAAGGTTAGAACAACCCAGGTCTACTGGTCTATTCCAAAAGCATCAGGTCAGAAAGTTTTGGACAGAAACAGTAAGTTTAAAAGGGTTCCGGTGGTCTTGGTGTTTGATGTTCATCATGGTTCTCATCCTTGATGCATATAGCTTCAAGTGTACAACTCATTGATGTGTCTATATCATATTTACCAAGTCTTGACCATCATAACTCTAGTTCAAGTCTAAGACATGAAGCACAACTCACTTAAGAGTTGCATGTAGTTTGATGAACCAAAGTTACATCAAAGTCTTAGGTTTGACACTTACATGAACTATAAGACTAATAATAAGTTACAAACTTGAAAATGAACTAACTAATCAAGATCTTAAGATGTAGAACATAGTTCTTTAGTTAGATCTTGAAGATCCAAGACCCAAAAGTCTAGATCAAGCATAAGTATACAAAGTTATTTTTAAAGAAAACTCATTTAAATGTTCTTGAACTTTTAAGTTAACTTTAAGTTCCAAGAGATATGAGATCAAGACTAACTTGTAGTACTTGACCAACAACAACCAAAATCATAAAATTAAAGTGCAAGTAAAACTAAATAATCAAGTAAATAAGTTCATGAGTTTCATACTTTAAAGATTTAGAAAGTAAACATTAAGTTCACTTCATGTACTTCAAGTATAAGTTACAACACAAGAACTTTAAATCTTTTGACATAATGTATGTAGAACATAACTAGGTAGTTTGTTCTTGTATGCTCTTGAAAATACAAGATATTATGAAGAATCAAACTAGTAAGTTTGATTCTTGAAAGCTAGTAATTAAGTAACAAGTAACTACAAAGTAAGTAATTAATAACAACTAATAAGTAACTAACAAGACAAGTATCAAACAACAACAAATGATGATGATGATTAAGAGTGCTTTAGGTTTGGTTTTGTAAAGAAAAGAAGAAGAGAAAAGAACTTCATGATGCTTACAAGTATGAAGAGAAAAGAGAGAAAGTAAAGAGAGAAAATAAGATGCAAGTAATGTGTGTGTTTGAGAATGAGATTTACCAATGAACAAGTGATGTAAAAGAAAAGATTTGAATCCCATCCCCCCCATGGTACCCCACGGTTCTGCAGCAAAAAAAGGGAGGGGAGAGTTGTTTGATGGTTACATGCATGTTAAAGTTCAAAAGTTGGTTAATAGAATGGTGTACATGGGGATTAAGTGCCAACTATATTCCAATTGATGAAACTAACTAGTTACCTCACTAAATGATACTTACACTTGAAGACATGGGCTAACTAAGTCCACTTAAAAGGTAGGGTGGGCTTGGAAGTCCAATAACATGAGTCCATTACACTAACAAAGCCCAAGTTCAAATAAATCGCAAGTTAAACCAATTAAAGCCCAAGTAACTAACTAATAGCCTTAGTTAATTAAAATGATTAATAAATTTAATCATGAATGTAAATAATATCTAAAAATATTATTCGTGAAAGTTCCGGGTGTCACAAAGACGTTTCGGGCACTTAAAAGTCAAGTACGGGCAATCATAGCAACATGTAAATGTAATAACATACATTCGTTTAATCACACGTATTAATAATAGTAATTATTAATAAATAAATGTTGGAAATTCCAGGGTCGTTACATTACCCACCTGTTAAAGAAAATTTTGTCCCGAAATTTAAGCCGAGGTAGATGGAGGAGTTGGGAAAAGGTGAGGATACTTCCGCATCATTTGATCCTCTCGCTCCCAAGTAAACTCAGGTCCTCGTTTGGCATTCCATCGTACTTGTACAATCAGAATCTTGTTGCGTTTCAAAGTTTTGATCTCACGATCCATAATCTCAACTGGTTCCTCCACAAAGTGGAGTTTGTCGTCAATCGTAAGTTCCTCAGGTGGTATGATAAGTTCAGGTGCAGCAAGACACTTCTTCAAGTTTGACACATGGAAGGTAGGATGAACTGAGCTCAATTGTGCTGGTAGATCCAAACGGTATGCAACGGGTCCAACACGTTTCAAGACTTCAAAAGGACCAATGTATCGTGGGTTTAACTTTCCACGTTTTAAAAAAACGAATCACACCTTTCCAAGGTGCAACCTTTAACATTACACGATCACCAACGTTGAATTCAAAGTCTTTACGTTTAAGATCGGCATAACTCTTCTGACGATCGCGGGCAGTCTTAAGTCTAGCTTGAATCTGAGCAATCTTCTCCGTGGTTTCGTGGACTACCTCGGGTCCGGTGATTTGCTTTTCGCCTACTTCGGCCCAACAAATAGGAGATCGGCACTTACGGCCATACAATGCTTCGAAAGGTGCAGCATTAATGCTAGAGTGATAACTGTTGTTGTACGAGAATTCGGCGAGTGGCAAATGCCTTTCCCAGGCCTTTCCGAAATCAATGACACATGCACACAACATGTCTTCCAAGGTCTAAATCGTTCGTTCACTTTGCCCGTCAGTCTGAGGATGATAAGCAGTACTCATGTCAAGACGAGTTCCCATGGCTTCTTGCAAGGAACGCCAAAATCTGGAAGCAAAACGGGGATCGCGATCTGATATGATCGATAAAGGTACACCATGACGAGATACAACCTCTTTGATGTATAATTGGGCAAGTCTTTCCATTGTATCAGTTTCCTTCATCGCTAGGAAGTGTGCAGATTTGGTGAGGCGGTCAACAATAACCCAGATGGTATCGTATCCGCCCACCGTCTTTGGTAGCTTGGTGATGAAGTCCATTGTTATCCTTTCCCACTTCCATTGTGGGATTTCCGGTTGTTGAAGTAAACCAGAAGGTCTCTGATACTCGGCTTTTACCTTCGATCAAGTCAAACACTTACCAACATAAGTCGCAACGTCCTTCTTAAGATTCGGCCACCAATACTGTTCTTTAAGGTCGTGGTACATTTTGCCTGCTCCAGGGTGAATCGAATATCTCGATTTGTGTGCTTCATCAAGTATCAGGTTTCATAGATCTCCATAATAAGGTACCCAAATTCTTCCGGCATAACATCGGAGTCCAGACTCCCTAACCTCGAATCGAGAGACAAGTATGTTCAAATGTTCATGAGATATATTCTCCTCCTTGAGAGCCTCATCTTGGGCTACTCTGATCTGGCTGTTGAGATTCGAATGAATGGTGATGTTCAGAGCCCTAACACGAAGAGGTGCCATCCTCTCCTTTCGGCTTAAAGCGTCTGCTACAACATTGGCCTTGCCAGGGTGATAACGGAGTTCACAATCGTAGTCGTTGAGAGTCTCGATCCATCGACGCTGTCTCATATTTAGTTGCTTCTGGTCGAAGATGTGCTGGAGACTCTTGTGATCGGTGAAGATAGTGCTCTTAGTTCCATACAAATAGTGTCTCCACAATTTGAGTGCAAAGACAACGGCTCCAAGTTCAAGATCGTGAGTAGTGTAGTTCCGCTCGTGAATCTTCAATTGGCGGGAGGCATAGGCAATAACCTTTGATCGTTGCATCAGTACACAACCAAAACCACTCTTCGATGCATCACAATAAAAAACAAAGTCGTCACTGCCTTCAGGAAGTGATAGGATAGGTGCGGTGGTCAACTTCTTCTTCAAAGTTTGGAATGCTGATTCGTGTGCGGGTTCCCAAATGAACTTCTTGCCCTTGTGAGTCAGCGCGGTCAAAGGACGCGCAATCAGAGAGAAACCTTCGATAAACCTTCGATAATAACCAGCGAGACCTAGGAATTGGCGAATATGCGTCGGAGTAGTGGGGGTCTCCCACTTGCTGATGGCTTCAATCTTGGCGGGATCAACTTTGATACCCTGGTCGCTCACAACATGACCCAGAAACTGTACTTCCTTCAACCAAAATTCGCACTTGGAGAATTTGGCGTAAAGTTGCTCTTGTCTTAAGAGTTCAAGCACTAATCGGAGGTGTTGCTCATGTTCTTCTTTGCTCTTAGAGTAGATGAGGATATCATCTATGAAGACGATAACAAACTTGTCCAAGTAAGGATTGCAGACACGATTCATGAGGTCCATGAACACGGCAGGTGCATTTGTCAGACCGAATGGCATCACGAGAAACTCATAATGACCATAACGGGTCCTGAATGCAGTTTTCATCACGTCACTTTCCTTCACCCTCAGCTGGTGATATCCGGATCGCAAATTGATCTTTGAATAAACGCTCGATCCTTGTAGTTGATCAAAAAGATCGTCAATTCGCGAAAGAGGATACCGATTCTTGATAGTCAATTTGTTGAGTTCACGGTAGTCGATACACATACAGAAGGATCCATCCTTCTTCTTCACAAACAACACAGGTGTGCCCCAAGGCGAGAAACTTGGTTGGATAAACCCACGGTCTAACAGCTCTTGTAGTTGACTCTGTAATTCTTGCATCTCGGAAGGTGCGAGTCTATAAGGTGCGCGAGCTACAGGTGCAGCTCCTGGCACTAAGTCAATCTGAAACTCTACGGCTCTCTGCGGCGGCAATCCAGGCAATTCCTCTAGGAAGACATCGGAAAATTCGTTCACAATTCGAACGTCGTTCACGCTCTTCACCTCAGTTTCTACCGCTTTCACATGTGCTAGGACAGTAAAACGTCCCTTCTTCATAATCTTTTGCGCTTTCACGCAACTAATGAGGTTCAACTTCGAGGTACATCTCTCTCCATAGATAACCAGTGGTTCGCCATCTCCTTGTGGTATGCGAAGTGCTTTATCTCCACAGATAATATCGGCCTTTATCTTGCTCAACCAATCCATACCAACGATCACGTCAAAGCTTCCCAGTTTGATAGGTATCAAATCAATTTCGAAATCTGCACCAGCTATGTTGATAATAGCTCCAAGACTAATATGGTCAACCTTTTCAAGTTTTCCATTGGCGACCTCGACAAGCATACTCTCTTTTAACGGGACTAATGACCAATTAATCTTATCGCAAAAATGTCTACATACATAACTTCTATCCGCACCAGTATCAAACAAGACAGAAGCTAAAAGATTTTTGATTTTGAATATACCTGACACCAAATCGAGGTTATCGCGTGCATCCCTTGCATTAACATTAAAAGCTCTACCACAGGGTGGCCCGCCATCTTTTCGCTTGTTGGGGCATGCGTTTCTGAAATGGCCCGTCTGCCCGCATTCGTAGCACTTCTTCGGCCCATTGGTGTTTGGCTTCCCATTCAAAGTAGTGACCTTGCAGTCCTTCCCAATGTGCCCAGCTCGTTGGCACTTCTCACAGACAACATTGCAATACCCAGTGTGGTGTTTGTAACATCGCTTGCATTTAGGTAAGGTTCCTTTGTAGTTCGGGTTGGTGTTGGTGTTGTTGTTGGGATTAGGGTTTCCACCGTTGTTGTGCCTCTTGGCGGGGGTCTGATCGTAGTTTCTCCCCCTGTTGTTGTTGTTGTTGTTGTTGTGGTTGTTATGGTTGTTGTCCCATTTCCTCTTTTCACTACTACTGGCTTCAAACTTAGCCTTCTCCGGCTCGTCAAGGATGATTTGATTCAGGAGAGTATGCGCCATGCGCATTGCTTTGGGGACATTCGGTGGCTTGGATGAGGTGACATTACCCTTGATGGACTTAGGAAGTCCCGAGAAGTATTTCTCCATGCGCTTGAATTCGGGGGTGACCATGGTCGGACACATTAATGCTAACTCCAAAAACCTACGATTGTAACTATTAAGGTCGTTCCCTACGGCCTTCAACTGCATGAATTCAATTTCCATCTTCTGAATTTCGGTTCTCGAACAATACTCATCAATCATAGCCGCCTTGAATTCCTCCCATGGCGTAGCATACGCCTCATCGATACCTTTCGCTTGAGCTAACGTGTTCCACCACGTTACCGCGCCGTCAGATAGCGTGCAAGATGCAAACTTGGTCTTATTGTCCTCTGAACAGTTGCTAACTCAGAATACTGATTCAAGTTTCTCGAACCATCTGGTGAGACCAACTGGTCCCTCGGTGCTGCTGAAGTTATGCGGTTTGCAGCTCTGGAATTCCTTGTATGTACACCCATTTCGAACGGGTGGAATAACCGGTGGTGGTAGCAGTGGAGCTTCGAGATTTCTTTCTGCTAGGGCTGCAGCGACCCGTTCGTTGATCATGTCCTCAATCTGGGCGGCGGTAGGTGTGGATCTTCCGTTAGCCATGGTATTCTAAACAAAAATTTTGACTCAAGTCAAAATCCAGTATGCAAGTAGTAATAATACAATATATATTGACCAACATGGAATCAAAACATCACATGTTATTAAATAATGCATCTAGGTACAAATACCACAGAATCATCGTACAGCAATGTAAATAGAACATCGTGCAAGAATTAAATAACGCAAAGTTCCATTCATTAATAATAATAAGTTTCATACATCTGAATAAGTTCGTACAATACATATGAAATACATGAAACTACAACTAGATTACATCATGAAATCTAAATACAAAGTCCTACGGTGAAGGCGGGCGAACTGCTCCTCGAGCCAACTGCTCCTCGAGCTCAGTGACTCGAGCTTGGAGAGTCTTAATCTCCCTCATCAGTTCCTCGTTAGAGGGAGCTGGTGGGGCAGGAGGTGTAGGTGGGGCGGGTGGTGCGGGTGGTGCCGGTGGTGCTGATGTAGATGGTCCGGCTCCGGATGTAGACGGTACGTCCCTAGATGTAAGTGGTCCGTATCTAAATCTAGGTGGTACGGTTCCAGGAATAGTCAATACGTAACGGGGAACCTTACGTATCTGTGGGTCGGCAGGGTATGGCACAACTCGTTTACGAGCAGTAACCCTACGACGATGGCCAAATGCATCAGTAAAAGCACGACCTCCATTCACCCCTGGAATGACGGTGCCGTCGAAACAGTACCGCTTCTTCGGCGGGGTGGAGGGTGCCTGAATAGGTCTATCAGCAGGATCCTCATCATCACTGGAGTCGTCTGATGATGAAGAATCGGCGGATGATGAGTCATCCGAATCGTGTGGTGGTGACACTGGTGGCTGAGCTGGTAATCCGAAGCGTCCGAAGGCGGCCAACATCTGTCTGTGTCTGCCTGGCAGAATCACGACTAAACGTCCATCGGGAGTGCGTCGGCAAGGCGTGCGCATGTGGTTACGAAACGGCCCTTCCCCGAACTCCGCGGGGATCTGAATACCACCAATGCGGGGCTGTGACCTCGAGGGTCCAGGAGCAGACACTGGGGCAGGTGCACTAGTACCAGCTCCGGAAGTAGAAGCGCCGGGATCACTAGTGGGTGTCGGGGCCGGTGTATCGGCAGTAGCAGCAGCAGGTGTAGCAGTAGGTAGGGCGACGGGGTCTGAGTCTGTACTGCCCGAAATGCTAGCAGGTGGTACATCCGACATCTGAACAAGGAAAAATAAATTTTCCATGTCAGTAAGTCATAAAGCAAGCACGTATTAGGCCAACAGTTTAAATCATGTATAACAATAAGTAGCATGGCAATAACAGCAAATCGTACGAAGGTAGCATGCAATCGAAAGCAAGTAATAGCATGCAGTTGTGAAATCATGTAGTAGCATACGGCATATAGCAGTAACAGTAAGCAGCAGCATGCAGTAAGTTTAGCGGAAACAAGTAAACTAGCAAGTTGTAGATTAGTCCTATTAGTGAATCCTACTCGGGTCGATCTTAGACTCACTAATGCAACCTAATTCCCTACAACCAGTGCTCTGATACCAAATGTGATGCCCCATACAAAACCATCATGTATGAATCATCAACAACAGGATCATTACAAGGTTAAGTACTATATGCTGTAATTAAAGAAGTTGCATTCGTGATAAAAAAGGTGATGTCATAACCGACATCAAATGTTTTACATTTCAAAAGCATGCTTCACTAAGTAGAAGCAAATAATAAGTGTACCTGACCACAATGGTCGTTACAAGTCATAGTTCAAAAGTACGAATGTTTGAATGCAAAATAAAGTAGTTCATGCGATGACAACTCTAAGCAACGGGTGTCTACAGCACGACTAGTACACAGCGGAAGCTAACCTCAAGCACCTGAGAAAAACATGCTTAAAAATGTCAACACAAAGGTTGGTGAGCTATAATTTAATTATAACAGTATGTAAGGTAGGCCACGAGATTTCAGTGCTACAAAGAGCGTTTCAAAACAGTAAGATAAAGTATATGTTAACCGTGGGCACTTGGTAACTAACTTAACGTTTATACCCCCTGAAAGTACACTTGGCAAGTGCGTATGTTTATGAAGTATTAAACACTCGTTAAATGCTAGCGCTACTAGCCCGAGTGGGGATGTCAAACCCTATGGATCCATATCTAAGATTCGCGTTCACGGTTCAAAAACCAATGATTAAACGTTACCGAGCTAAAGGGAATGTTTATGCCGTTGTATAACCCACATATATATAAGTTTAAGTACTCGTGCCTAGTATGTAAAACATAAAATCCCCATGTATTCTCAGTTCCCAAAATAAGTTGAAGTAAAAAGGGAATGCTATAACTCACAATGATATGTAGCGGTAAAGTAGTAGTCGGGAAAGGTGTGCAAGTAAACGGTCCGAGGTCCTCAACCTAAGTCAAATAGTACTAAGTCAGTAAATCGTATTAATAGGTTTAAAAATATGTAATTAAGGTCTTAAGGGTCATCATCAATCATCATTAAACAAAAGGCGTAAAGTAGGTTTCGTTTATGAAAGTAGTTTAAAACAAAGTCTGACTTCAGTCAGTCACCACGGCCTCTACCCTTACTGAATTAAGGTGAGACCAGTGGCCATGGCTCCGTCTATGAGTCCTTTAAGTGTGGTAAAATTTACAGAAGCAAACTCGTCTTGGTTTGACCGTGGCGACGGTCTAAGTGCGAGTAGGTCAGAAATTTCTGCACAACGTTAAAGGACATAGTAACGATCGGAGGGCCATAAATCCTAAACCGTAACTCGGATTAAGACGAGTCTTATATGAAAAGTTATCTACTCGAAAAGTTATATCTAAAAATCAAGGTTAGAACAGCCCAGGTCTACTGGTCTGTTCCAGAAGCATCAGGTCAGAAAGTTTTGGACAGAAACAGTAAGTTTAAAAGGGTTCCGGTGGTCTTGGTGTTTGATGTTCATCATGGTTCTCATCCTTGATGCATATAGCTTCAAGTGTACAACTCATTGATGTGTCTATATCATCTTTACCAAGTCTTGACCATCATAACTCTAGTGAAAGTCTAAGACATGAAGCACAACTCACTTAAGAGTTGCATGTAGTTTGATGAACCAAAGTTACATCAAAGTCTTGGGTTTGACACTTACATGAACTATAAGACTAATAATAAGTTACAAACTTGAAAATGAACTAACTAATCAAGATCTTAAGATGTAGAACATAGTTCTTTAGTTAGATCTTGAAGATCCAAGACCCAAAAGTCTAGATCAAGCATAAGTATACAAAGTTATTTTTAAAGAAAACTCATTTACATGTTCTTGAACTTTTAAGTTAACTTTAAGTTCCAAGAGATATGAGATCAAGACTAACTTGTAGTACTTGACCAACAACAACCAAAATCATAAAATTAAAGTGCAAGTAAAACTAAATAATCAAGTAAATAAGTTCATGAGTTTCATACTTTAAAGATTTAGAAAGTAAACATTAAGTTCACTTCATGTACTTCAAGTATAAGTTACAACACAAGAACTTTAAATCTTTTGACATAATGTATGTAGAACATAACTAGGTAGTTTGTTCTTGTATATTCTTGAAAATACAAGATATTATGAAGAATCAAACTAGTAAGTTTGATTCTTGAAAGCTAGTAATTAAGTAACAAGTAACTACAAAGTAAGTAATTAATAACAACTAATAAGTAACTAACAAGACAAGTATCAAACAACAACAAATGATGATGATGATTAAGAGTGCTTTAGGTTTGGTTTTGTAAAGAAAAGAAGAAGAGAAAAGAACTTCATGATGCTTACAAGTATGAAGAGAAAAGAGAGAAAGTAAAGAGAGAAAATAAGATGCAAGTAATGTGTGTGTTTGAGAATGAGATTTACCAATGAACAAGTGATGTAAAAGAAAAGATTTGAATCCCATCCCCCCCATGGTACCCCACGGTTTTGCAGCAAAAAAATGGAGGGGAGAGTTGTTTGATGGTTACTTGCATGTTAAAGTTCAAAAGTTGGTTAATAGAATGGTGTACATGGGGATTAAGTGCCAACTATATTCCAATTGATGAAACTAACTAGTTACCTCACTAAATGATACTTACACTTGAAGACATGGGCTAACTAAGTCCACTTAAAAGGTAGGGTGGGCTTGGAAGTCCAATAACATGAGTCCATTACACTAACAAAGCCCAAGTTCAAATAAATCGCAAGTTAAACCAATTAAAGCCCAAGTAACTAACTAATAGCCTTAGTTAATTAAAATGATTAATAAATTTAATCATGAATGTAAATAATATCTAAAAATATTATTCGTGAAAGTTTCGGGTGTCACAAAGACGTTTCGGGCACTTAAAAGTCAAGTACGGGCAATCATAGCAACATGTAAATGTAATAACATACATTCGTTTAATCACACGTATTAATAATAGTAATTATTAATAAATAAATGTTGGAAATTCCAGGGTCGTTACAGCAGGGCATGGTCAACGGAAAAGGTGACCTTAATATCCTCAATGCTAAGGGTCAATTTCTTCCCATGAACATCTATCATAGCTCTAGCGGTATTGAGGAAAGGTCGACCCAATATAAGAGGCACACGTGTGTCCTCCTCCATGTCCAAAATTACAAAATCGGCCGGAAATACTAGGGTACCCACTTTTACTAACATATTCTCTAAAATTCCACGAGGGAATTTAACAGAGCGGTCCGCTAGTTGAATTGCCATTCGGGTTGGTTTTAGTACCCCGGGGTCTAGCTTAACATATAATGAATAAGGCATCAAATTAATGCTAGCCCCTAAATCCTCTAATGCTTTAATGCATTCCAAATCTCCTAGGAGACATGGTATGGTAAAACTTCCAGGATCTGCTAGCTTCTTTGGTATTTTGTTCATCAAAATTGCGGAACAATTAGCATTCATGGTGACGGATGAAAGTTCCTCCATTTTCTTCCGATTAGTAAGTAAGTCTTTTAAGAACTTAGCATACTTGGGCATTCCTGAGATTACATCAATGAAAGGCATATTTATGTTAATTTGTTTAAACATATCTAGAAATTTTGACCTTTCAGCTTCTAGCCTTTCTTGTTGCTGCTTTCTTGGGTATGGGAGCTATGGCTGATATGGCTTCACTACGGGTTTATCCCGTTCTTCCTTTTCAACCACTTGTTCCGGCTCCTTAACCGGTTCATCATTTTGGTTCAACGGAACACTGAAATCAGAATTTTTGGGCATTCTTGGAGCTTCTTATGCTAAACCACTCCGTGTGGTAATAACATTGGCGTGCTCATTTCGGGGGTTCTTATTGGTATCGCTCGGTAAACTTCCTGGTTTTCTCTCACTAAGTAAACTAGCTAACCCACTCATTTGCTTCTCCAAGTTCTGAATTGAGGCTTGTTGGTTTCTAAACTGGTGTTCATTTTTTTCGTTCGTTTGATTTATGTTTGTAACAAGCTGGTTTTGTGATGCAATCAACTTTTCCAACATACTCTCCAAATTTGACTTTTTCTCTTCCTGTTGGGGTTTTTGATAAAAACCCGGAGTTTGTTGTTGGTACCCACTACTTGACCCTTGTTGGTAATTGGAATTTTGACCTTGAGGGTTGTAGGGGTTGTTGAAGTTTCGGTTAAACTGGGGTCTTCCTTGAAATTGATTATTATTTCTTTGGCTTATGAAAGCCACTTCTTATTTTTGAGCCATTGTTAAACCGGCATCACAATCTTTTCCTAAATGGAGACCACCACAGTATTCACAACCTACTTTCATGCTATGAATTTCCATGGTGATTTTGTCCATGTTTCGAGCAACACCGTCTATTTTCACACTTAGGGAACTAAGGTCATCATAAGCTCTGGCGCTTTGGACTTGAGCATTACGAGTAATTGGTCGTTCTTGATGCCACTCATGAGAATAATCGGCTAGCTTCTCGATTATCTCATAAGCCTCTTGCTCGGTTTTGTCCATGAGTGAACCTCCGGACGCTTGATCAATGGAAATTCGGGTTGCAACATCACAACCCTTGTAAAAGATTTGGACTTTTTGGAAGGTATCCAAACCATGGTTTGGACAACCTCTCAGCATTTTGGAAAATCAATTCCATGCTTCGTACAAGGTTTCCATCGGCTTTTGACAGAATTGGGTAATTTCGTGTTGGAGTCTCGCGGACTTAGATGCTGGAAAATATTTCTTAAGAAATTTTTCCAACATACCATCCCACGTTTCTATCGTAGCCTCGGCCAATGAATCTAACCAAATTCGTGCTTCCACATGGAGTGTCCATGGGAAAAGTCTTAAAAATATGGCCTGGTCAGTGTCTGGTTTAAGTTTGAAAAGAATACATATCTCTTGAAAGAGACGAATATGTTCGTTTGCATCTTCATTTGGACCACCACTAAATTGACACCTGTTATTAATCATTTGGAGAATAGGTCCTTTTATTTCAAAATTTACCTCACCAATGGGCGGAGTAATGGCACTACCTTGTCCGGTTCGGGTTGCCTTCATCTTGGCAGCCATTGATTGTCTTTGTATCACCGGTCTTGTTTCTCCTTCCATTTCAAATTTTGGAGGAGGAACGGGCTCACCAAATTCAGAATATTTCGGCTTGGTTGTACTTGATTCCTACTCAAAAGTTTCCTGCTTTGATGAAGATTCAAAAAGTTTAAGTACTTCTTTCGGGATCTTACCAAGCTTTCTATCAGGTTCCGTAAGCGGTGTAAGTAATGGAGAATCTGAGCTTCGGGTATGTGGCATATGCAACCTAAAATCTGTCAATCACACAACTAACAAAACTATTAAATGCACCGATTCTATAAGTCTAAAATTCAAAGACTATTAATAATTTAAAATAATTAAGAAACTACTTAATCACAAATTAGTCAATAATTCTATTTTGACACAAAACTGTTCCCGGCAGCAGCACCAAAAACTTGGTGTGCGAAATCAGGTATATAAATTATTGTATGGAAAAATACCGGTTAAAAAGACTGTTACACACTAACGGGCAGTGTACCCGATCGTGTAGTAGTATAAATAATAGTTTAGTTCCGTGTATCGTTCTAAGGACAGTTGTATTAGTCAAACTAGAATTAGAAACTATATAATGATTAACTAAGTAAATGAAACTTAAAAGTACAAGATATTATGTTTTTGTGGCTATTTAACGATTTAGCCAAATCAGAGAAGGTTTAAAAGTAAAAACAATATTTTTGGTCTTTTAAGTTTATAATGAAAACAAGTGCAAAGAAAGCCAGTAAGATAGTTTGATTTGGATCAAAGAGATGAAATGTTCATCTAGATATTTTACCCTCGGTATTGGATGTAAGTTTTACTATTAAGGCCTGATTGAATGATTATGTGTGTAAGTTATCTAATAGGTTCACTAAGAGTTCTCTTAAATAAACACGCAAACACAATTACAAGATCAATGGTTCCCTTTTCTCTAAAGTTCTCGTGTTTGTAATCAAATAACTATGAAATATGCTAATCACCTAAATCGACCCGCCAAGAGTTCTCTTTAGCGAGTACTCAAACTAGAAGTACTAAGTGAGGGTTCCCTATTACCTAGACCTTTTCGTTTGTGACTAGTTGATTAGCAAGATCAAAGACTTAAATAACAATTGTCTTTGCGTTCGCTCTACACAATTCATTCCTATATCGTTTAATCGTATTGATCTAATTTACCCCCTTGGTCCGGTTTAGTAAACAATCAATCTAAGACAAGTTGATTGTAAATCAATATGATACATCAACAAGAGTTCTCTTTATCAACAACATATCAATTAACTTGATACAAATGATTAAACATCAATAAGCATGGTTCTTTAATTCAAGCTTCAATCTTTCACACATAGTACATACAATCAATAGGATTACATCCAATACCTCGGTTATTAATCTAGACAAACATTATAGAAACTAGCCAACAATCATGGTAACAGACAACATAACAATCAGATTATCAATGGAAATCATTGCTTTAGAACAAGGAATAACCTACAAGAAGAATGAGTTCTTGAATGAAGAAGGTTTTGATCTTTGATGCCTTGATGTTGAGCCTCTTCCAAGAGCTTGGAGTTCTCCAATATTGCTCCCAAAATTCGTCTATGTACTCTCTGGTTCGTATCTGGTAAACTGGTCTTCAATTAATGAGGTTATAAAGTGGAGAAAGTAGGTCAGAAAGTAAAAAAGTAGGCTGAAACCTACTTCTGGACGGCGTCCTGGCTTTTGGACGGCGTCCCATTTTAAAGGCTTGGACGGCGTCCAAGTGTAAAAAGCTGGACGGCGTCCCATAGATCTGGACGGCGTCCCATTGTACTAAATTTTACTGTCTTGCTTTCTTGCACTCTCTCTTCAAATGCACGAAGTCCCAATCATTTGAAGCCTTGTTTTACCATTTTAGAGCGCTAATTTGACCTGAACTTGTATCGGGATCAACCACGGTCATAAATCATCAAAACTCTTTACAAATCACTCTCCGATACAAATTTGCATATCTTGGCCTATCACTTGTAGAAACGCTTTCATTATCCTTGATTCGAGAGTATTTTATACGATATTGCGATAGATATATATAATGTTATTGAGCAATATCAAAAGCTGACTACGATTGTTACAGGTTCAATTGAATTCGATTTGGAATGTTGTTTTAATTGACAGCATCTTCAATCAAGAGCAGTGTAAGAAAAATCAAAACGGGTACAGATTTATAACACATTTCGTTTTGTATTTGATATAAAAAAATTATTTGATTTACTAATTTATAAATAAAATATATCTATCATATCGTTATTAATATTAATAAAAAATAATAATAATAATAATATCAATAAGATAATACTACTAGTAAGAATATTGATATTAATTCAATTGATTATATATATATATATATATATATATATATATATATATATATATATATATATATATATTATTTTAGATAAAATAAGATTAACAATACAAATATTAATATTAATATTTATTTTAATAATATTACAACTACATTTTAATTCGTAATTATATATAGATATTAAATGTTATTGATTATGTATATTTTACACTTAAATGATATATATGAATACACATATTGAATATTTAATGTCTATACATGTTATATATTATAATATGCATACAGTCATTATTTATGTACATCAATTATATATATGTATATTTATATATATACATATTTATATATTTCAACTACCACATATTAAATTGTTTTTTAAGTTTTTCATCCTAATATTTAATCACATAATAGTTTATTAATTTATTTTAATTTATAATATAATAATTTACATGTATAGTTATTTATATATAAACTTTTCTATTTACGATTAAAGGTTTGTGAATCGTCGGGAATAGTCAATGGGTAATTGATTAGATGAATATACTTCCAAAGTTTTTGAGATTCAATATTCCAAACTTGCTTATCGTGTCGAAATAATATAAAGGTTAAGTTTAAATTTGGTCGGAAATTTTCGGGTCGTCACAGTACCTACCCGTTAAAGAAATTTCATCCCAAAATTTGAGTGAGATGGTCATGGCTAACAATAAAAATGTTTTCATGACGAATATGAGTTGATAAATAGATTTTTATCATCATTGAGTAATGTGGATAAAATAATTCGATTATTCGAAGAGTACGAATGAAGCTATCACAAAAGATCGAAATAGGAAAAATAAAGATTTGTCTTAACTTTTGCCAGAGTCAGGGTTGAATTCCGGAATTCAAGGGATTTAAAGAAAATCTTCGAAATCCAAAAGATTTGATTCTTCGGGATTTAAGAAAATTAGGATCTCTATAATTAAATACGATGATCTGCCTCGATTTCTCCGTCTGATATTTCCCTTATAAGTTAAACGCTTCCGTTCCATTATTCTCACCATTCCCATACTTTCTTTCTTATTTCATCCATTCAAAAGATTGTGAAAATGCTTAATCCCGTTCTAATCCTTGATATTTTTCTGACTATCGTTTCTATCAATCTTCTTTTTCATTTACCACAGGAGGAATCTGTTTTCTTTTACTTTGCCCTTGGGGTTATAGTGTTTTTAATTCTTCCGTGTCTTTATGTTGCGATAAACATTGATATACACGGTCTGTAATTTCAGTGTTGTTATTGGGCTTTATATCTCCCCTTATATTTCAATGTCCCTATTTCTGTTTCCTATAATCATTGTTATCCACAGTTAATACTCCCTCCTATTTGCTGCGATTTATACTCCACTTTCTATTTCGGAGCTTTGTCCCTTCGTTTCTTCTTCTTGCGATTGGGCATCTCTTGTAATGGTCCAGAATTCGCGGATATAAGTTTCAGAATGAACATTGTTAATGTTCTAAGAAGAGAATGGAAATGGCACGGTCTTGATTTGTTAAATTACCAGAATACCCTGAAAAAAACCGAATCATCAAGAAATATTTTCTTGATATTTTAGAGGTTTAAATAGAATACAAGAGTCGTGTAACATGGCACATGATGACGTTATAGTCTGTGAATCATCACATTTCATTAGAAACTCAGCATGACTTACTGTAATATAATCACGTTGATCAAGTGTCATTATATTATACTACCTCATGCATCAATTTCCAACACTACTTCAAAATCATTCATAATTTAAATTTGAAGGTTTACAGAATATAGAAACTAAACAGTTTCCTTTATGATATAATACAGATAACGTGAAAAGATAACTGATTTCAGATAAGGATAGTTATGAAAATATCTTCAAAAAATCGAAGATATTTATGACAATATTTTGGAATTTCTAAGATCGAAGGTTGATGAAGAAAATTCTTTCGCAAGGATTCAGAATAAATAAGGAGCAAGATATTCACTATAGACTTTAGCAGGTATTGAATCATTTGGATTCTTTGAAGGCAAGTTTAGTCTTTGTGATTTGTCCACGGCTTCCTTCATAGTTTCGCATAATCCGTTTTTCGGTACTAAATTTTCTATTGAGTGTTTCCACTAATCCATTCTTTATCATCGTACTTTCAACGGTTAAGGTCGTGTACAGTTTTTGCTGCTGTATTCAGCTTATACAGTTTTTGCTGCTGTATTCAGCTTTTTCAAAATTTGGAGTATTGATTTGTAGACTGGGTGCTTTTCAAAATTTCAGAGTGGAAGATCATAATTCTAAGAGATAAGGATTATATGTATACTTATAACTGTTGATGTAGACATGCGGCGAAATTTCAAAATACTGATTAGTAATTCTCGGTAGTTGGTATAGTAGTTCTCGTTATAAGATGTAAATGAGTAAATGATAGGGTTTCACTGAATATAGTGATTTCTCGAAAAGTCAAAGATCAACGGAGTTGTTGGTAAATTTACTGTTAACGTGGTGAGATATAAACGGTTTCCCCGGTATTGATGATGAAAGACAACTTATATATCAGGGTTATAATAAGCTAATCCGAGTGAAAAGTCGAAGTTAATTTGCTGGAGCTGTGACAAAATTGACTAATTTGGAGAGGGATTGTAAAGTTATTTTGGGTAATAATGATGCTAAAGGAGTTAGCACAGATGCGTGTTAAACTTTTACTCAGGTTCCGAATGTTTTCAGGTGCATAACTATATGTATCAACCTTTTCCTTCCATAAATGAGGTGCGGTTGGTTCATCCTCTTGATTGAGGTGTTTTCAAGAATCATGAAAGGTTTGAACGCGGATTGTAATCGTCAAAACCTTGTATACGTGTCCCGATATTTAAAGTGCGTAAAATAAATAACAGAAATTAAATTACGATCAATAAAATTGCAAGAATGTAAATTGCGATAATTAAATTGCGATAAATAAAATGTAATCGGTTAGCCAGGAACAATTAGCTAGGAACAGTTAGCGTGGATTCTTAGCAATTTTCTCATAATTAATTTGTTTGTTTCTAACCAATTTTATTTTGTCCAATGTTTTCTTCATTATGCCACTTGTTGGATTCTGATAGATCAAAATTCAAATATGAAATTGAATGAAAATGGTTATTCTGCGATGAACGGATCCGTATATCTGTGGATGTAAGTAGGATAGTAAATGACTGTTGAATCAGATTCAAATAATGTACAGTGTAACTTATTAGTGTGAAATCTAAATATTCCTCGGGTATTACCTACCCGTTAAAATATTTTCACCATTAACAGTTTGTACAAAAGAATTTTTAATTACAATCTTTATGAAAACATATATACATATATATTTTCTTCAGATGTAATCATGGATTTAATGAGTTAACATAATATTAAACTCATTTAGTTTTCGGTTGGAACTAGGATAAATAATCTCTAAAACTTTAGAGATTACATATTCGCCATGTCGAACGAAGATAAATGAGGTAGAACGATACATAGAACAAAGATCATACTCGAAGTACAGATGGTGATATTGAGGCATGGATTGTTGATGGTACTGGTGTTGTTATTGATGGTACTATTGGTGCCGGTGATGTTGCTGAAGCTGGTAGATTTTGCACTACATTCTCTAAATCGATTACTCGAGCGCAAATTCGTTGACTTCTTCTATTATTCCAGGATGATTATCTGTTGGAACGAGCGGATGAATAAGATTTAGAATTGTGAATAGAATATAATCGTGGCGAGGTGCTCTGGAAATGAGTGTGAAAATGGTGTTTCGGATAGATTCGCCGGTAAGTGCTTCAGGTTCTTCGCCAAGAGGTGAATTTGGTTGGTGGAGGGGATCGCCTTCTTCGCGTCTCCATTGATTAAGTCATCTACGAACCCAACAGATGAATTGAGGATGGCTGATTGGTTGATTCATTCTGGTGACACTGCTTTCGGAGCTTAGGTGAAACTACATATCGGAATAGCCGTCGAATTAGCTATTGGAATAGATATCGAAATCTGAGGGACTCGAACTGGTTGATGTAGTGACCCGAACTTTTCCATGTTTATATATATTAATTGAGATTGATATTTACATGATTAAATGTTTCCAACATGTTAAGCAATCAAACTTGTTAAGACTTGATTAATTGAAATATGTTTCATATAGACAATTGACCACCCAAGTTGACCGGTGATTCACGAACGTTAAAACTTGTAAAAACTATATGATGACATATATATGGATATATATATAGTTAACATGATACTATGATAAGTAAACATATCATTAAGTATATTAACAATGAACTACATATGTAAAAACAAGACTACTAACTTAATGATTTTTAAACGACACATATATGTAACGATTATCGTTGTAAAGACATTTAATGTATATATATCATATTAAGAGATATTCATACATGATAATATCATGATAATATAATAATTTAAAATCTCATTTGATATTATAAACATTGGGTTAACAACATTTAACAAGATCGTTAACCTAAAGGTTTCAAAACAACACTTACATGTAACGACTAACGATGACTTAACGACTCAGTTAAAATGTATATACATGTAGTGTTTTAATATGTATTTATACACTTTTGAAAGACTTAAATACACTTATCAAAATACTTCTACTTAACAAAAATGCTTACAATTACATCCTCGTTCAGTTTCATCAACAATTCTACTCGTATGCACTCGTATTCGTACTCGTACAATACACAGCTTTTAGATGTATGTACTATTGGTATATACACTCCAATGATCAGCTCTTAGCAGCCCATGTGAGTCACCTAACATATGTGGGAACCATCATTTGGCAACTAGCATGAAATATCTCATAAAATTACAAAAATATGAGTAATCATTCATGACTTATTTACATGAAAACAAAATTACATATCCTTTATATCTAATCCATACACCAACGACCAAAAACACCTAAAAACACTTTCATTCTTCAATTTTCTTCATCTAATTAATCTCTCTCAAGTTCTATCTTTAAGTTCTAAGTGTTCTTCATATATTCTACAAGTTCTAGTTACATAAAATCAAGAATACTTTCAAGTTTGCTAGCTCACTTCCAATCTTGTAAGGTGATCATCCAACCTCAAGAAATCTTTGTTTCTTACAGTAGGTTATCATTCTAATACAAGGTAATAATCATATTCAAACTTTGGTTCAATTTCTATAACTATAACAATCTTATTTCAAGTGATGATCTTACTTGAACTTGTTTTCGTGTCATGATTCTGCTTCAAGAACTTCGAGCCATCCAAGGATCCGTTGAAGCTAGATCCATTTTTCTCTTTTCCAGTAGGTTTATCCAAGGAACTTAAGGTAGTAATGATGTTCATTACATCATTCTATTCATACATATAAAGCTATCTTATTCGAAGGTTTAAACTTGTAATCACTAGAACATAGTTTAGTTAATTCTAAACTTGTTCGCAAACAAAAGTTAATCCTTCTAACTTGACTTTTAAAATCAACTAAACACATGTTCTATATCTATATGATATGCTAACTTAATGATTTAAAACCTGGAAACACAAAAAAACACCGTAAAATCGGATTTACGCCGTCGTAGTAACACCGCGGGCTGTTTTGGGTTAGTTAATTAAAAACTATGATAAACTTTGATTTAAAAGTTGTTATTCTAAAAAAATGATTTTTATTATGAACATGAAACTATATCCAAAAATTATGGTTAAACTCAAAGTGGAAGTATGTTTTCTAAAATGGTCATCTAGACGTTGTTCTTTCGACTGAAATGACTACCTTTACAAAAACGACTTGTAACTTATTTTTCCGACTATAAACCTATACTTTTTCTGTTTATATTCATAAAATAGAGTTCAATATGAAACCATAGCAATTTGATTCACTCAAAACGGATTTAAAATGAAGAAGTTATGGGTAAAACAAGATTGGATAATTTTTCTCATTTTAGCTACGTGAAAATTGGTAACAAATCTATTCCAACCATAACTTAATCAACTTGTATTGTATATTATGTAATCTTGAGATACCATAGACACGTATACAATGTTTCAACCTATCATGTCGACACATCTATATATATTTCGGAACAACCATAGACACTCTATATGTGAATGTTGGAGTTAGCTATACAGGGTTGAGGTTGATTCCAAAATATATATAGTTTGAGTTGTGATCAATACTGAGATATGTATACACTGGGTCGTGGATTGATTCAAGATAATATTTATCGATTTATTTCTATACATCTAACTGTGGACAACTAGTTGTAGGTTACTAACGAGGACAGCTGACTTAATAAACTTAAAACATCAAAATATATTAAAAGTGTTGTAAATATATTTTGAACATACTTTGATATATATGTCTATATTGTTATAGGTTCGTGAATCAACCAGTGGCCAAGTCTTACTTCCCGACGAAGTAAAAATCTGTGAAAGTGAGTTATAGTCCCACTTTTAAAATCTAATGTTTTGGGATGAGAATACATGCAGGTTTTATAAATGATTTACAAAATAGACACAAGTACGTGAAACTACATTCTATGGTTGAATTATCGAAATCGAATATGCCCCTTTTTATTAAGTCTGGTAATCTAAGAATTAGGGAACAGACACCCTAATTGACGCGAATCCTAAAGATAGATCTATTGGGCCTAACAAACCCCATCCAAAGTACCGGATGCTTTAGTACTTCGAAATTTATATCATATCCGAAGGGTGTCCCGGAATGATGGGGATATTCTTATATATGCATCTTGTTAATGTCGGTTACCAGGTGTTCACCATATGAATGCTTTTTATCTCTATGTATGGGATGTGTATTGAAATATGAAATCTTGTGGTCTATTGTTACGATTTGATATATATAGGTTAAACCTATAACTCACCAACATTTTTGTTGATGTTTATAGCATGTTTATTCTCAGGTGAATACTAAGAGCTTCCGCTGTTGCATACTAAAATAAGGACAAGATTTGGAGTCCATGTTTGTATGATATTGTGTAAAAACTGCATTCAAGAAAGTGATTTCGATGTAACATATTTGTATTGTAAACCATTATGTAATGGTCGTGTGTAAACAGGATATTTTAGATTATCATTATTTGATAATCTACGTAAAGCTTTTTAAACCTTTATTTATGAAATAAAGGTTATGGTTTGTTTAAAAAATGAATGCAGTCTTTGAAAAATGTCTCATATAGAGGTCAAAACCTCGCAACGAAATCAATTAATATGGAACGTTTTTAATCAATAAGAACGGGATATTTCAGTTGGTATCCGAGCGTTGGTCTTAGAGAACCAGAAAATTTGCATTAGTGTGTCTTATCGAGTTTGTTAGGATGCATTAGTGAGTCTGGACTTCGACCGTGTTTTCTTTAAAAATGATTGCTTAACATTTTTGTTGGAAACTATATATTATTAACATGTATATATTATGTGATATATTAATCTCTTAACATGTTTGATATTGTGTGATAGATGTCTACCTCTAGCACAAATCCCATTGACTCACCTAATAATAACGAAGAGTCGAATATATATTGGACTGATTCACAAGTTCCCGAAGAAGAACCGGAAGAAGAATCAGAACCGGAAGAAGAATCAGAACCGGAAGAGGAGGAACCGGAGGAGGAAATAGAACCGGTGGGGGAAATAATAAAACGGTTAAGTAAAAGAAAATCCTCAACCAACCGACCAAGGTTAATTATGGTCAATGGTGTTTCCGCCAAGGAAGCAAAATATTGGGAGGATTACCAATTCTCCGATGAATCGGATTCCGACGAGAATTCCAATGATGTTATAGAAATTACCCCAACGGAATTTAAAAAGGCAAAAGAAAATAATAAGGGAAAGGGCATAAAAATAGAGAAATCTAATTCCAACCCCGATGAACTTTATATATATCGTCAACCCCCGAAGCCCTTAATTTGTAACAATGACCCGGGAATCTCTAAACCACCAGGTTTTTCTAAACCGTTGTGGAAAACGACAGCTCGTATTAGGGGAACATCATATATCCCTAGAAACTTGGCAAAACGAACCAAAACCGAAGAAGAAGAAATGAGCGAGTCGGAATAAGATAGTTGTATTCGTGTGGTGTAATATATGTAATATAGTGTGCTTATGCTTTATGATATATGTAAAAATTGCTTGTATTAATAAGTATTTTTTTTATGAATCTAACTCTTGTCTATTTTACAGTATAAAAACACAAAATGAATAGACAACCCAATATTTTAAGAGACCTACCCGGAGATATGATTAATGAAATCTTGTCTAGAGTCAGTCAGAATTCTTCGGCACAACTATTTAAGGCGAGATCAGTTTGTAAGACATTCGAAGAACGTTCCAAGAATGCCTTGGTTTATAAAAGGCTTTCGTTCGAAAGATGGGGGATATCACATTGGGAAATCCATAAGTTACGATGTGTTTACTTTGACGCATATATTGCGGGGAACCCAAATGCTATTTTACGCAATGGGTTAAGAAATTATTTTGACTCAATATATCTGAATATTGGACTTCATGATTTAGAAAAAGCGGCTAACATGCAACATAAAGAAGCATGTTATGCTTACGGATTAGTAATGTTCGCTTCTCACCAAAGTGAGAACAAGAACATCGGGCTACAACTATTAAACAAAACGTTCCCACAAGTGACGGAGTCGGTAATTGGGGTAAGAAATGAGGTTTTTAGATTGTTACGGGACTGTTGGACATTACGTAACCCTCGTCCCTTTGACGACGTTACAACACGCTATCTTATCAACGGCCATAACGGTTATGTTCCACAAGACCAAGGATGGGAAGTAGTCCTAGTAAAACTAGAATGCATGACTTGTTTCTGGATGTATGAATTACGTGTCTTTATTGCCTTTGCTGAACGACTTATGTACTAGCTAGAATTATCTTCACAACTATCTTGTATCAAAGTTATTGTGTGCTATATTTCATGCTTTATGTAAAATAAGCGGTATTGTAAGTTTGTAAAATATTGTATAAAAGTTTGAACGCGAAATATTATTATAATCAGTTTTTCATATAGAATTGTAGTAGTTGAATTGTATATTAGCTACTAAGTATGAACTTAACGGGTAGGTACTACCCGAATTTAAACTTATAAAACGCTAATATGAAGAAAAAGCTTTTATAAATGAGTTCATATTATGCTACGAAATACTATTAACTACTCTTAATATTCTGTATGATTAACTTGTTCCATTTGACTATTTTGAAGGAAATGGCACCGACTACTCGACACACCGTGAATATGAATGAAGAGGAATTCCGTACTTTTCTAGCTTCAAACATAGCCGCAGTACAGGATGCGCTACATACCAACAATAACCTTGGATCTAGCAGTACAGGAAATCGTGTAGGATGCACCTACAAAGAATTCACTGCCTGCAAACCTTTGGAATTTGATGGAACCGAAGGACCGATCGGATTGAAACGGTGGACCGAGAAGGTCGAATCGGTGTTTGCCATAAGTAAGTGTACTGAAGAGGACAAAGTGAAGTACGCTACGCATACCTTCACAGGTTCTGCGTTAACATGGTGGAATACCTATCTAGAGCAAGTGGGACAAGATGATGCGTACGCACTACCGTGGTCAGCATTCAAGCACTTGATGACCGAGAAGTACCGTCCCAGAACCGAGGTCAATAAGCTCAAGACAGAACTTATAGGGTTACGAACCCAAGGATTTGATATTACCACGTACGAAAGATGATTCACAGAATTGTGCCTATTGTGTCCGGGAGCGTTCGAAGATGAGGAAGAGAAGATCGACGCGTTTGTGAAAGGATTACCGGAAAGAATCCAAGAAGATATAAGTTCACACGAGCCCGCCTCCATACAACAGGCATGTAGAATGGCTCACAAACTAGTGAACCAGATTGAAGAAAGAATTAAAGATCAGACTGCTGAAGAGGCCAATGTGAAGCAAGTCAAAAAAAAGTGGGAGGAAAACGATGATAAGAATCACCAATACAACAACAACAGCAATTACAACAATAATCGCAACAATTATCCCAACAATCGCAACATCAATCGCAACTACAACAAACGGCCCAACAACAACAACAACAACAACAACAACAACTACAACAATCATCCCAACAACAATAATAACCGCAACAACAACAACAACAATCAGAAGCAGCTATGCCAAAGGTGTGAAAAGTATCACTCGGGGTTCTGCACCAAATTTTGCAACAAGTGTAAAAGAAATGGTCATAGCGCGGCGAAGTGTGAGGTCTATGGACCAGGGGTTAACAGAACGAAAGGAATAAATGGTGTCGGAATGAGTAATGGCGGAGCAAGTAGTGTCGGAGCAAGTTATGCCAATGTAGTTTGTTATAAATGTGGAAAACCGGGCCACATTATTAGAAATTGCCCGAACCAGGAGAACACGAATGGACAAGGCCACGGAAGAGTTTTCAATATTAATGCGGCAGAGGCACAGGAAGACCCAGAGCTTGTTACGGGTACGTTTCTTATTGATAATAAATCTGCTTACGTTTTATTTGATTCGGGTGCGGATAGAAGCTATATGAGTAGAGATTTTTGTGCTAAATTAAGTTGTCCATTGACACCGTTGGATAGTAAATTTTTACTCGAATTAGCAAACGGTAAATTAATTTCAGCAGATAATATATGCCGGAATCGAGAAATTAAACTGGGTATCGAAATATTTAAGATTGATTTGATACCAGTAGAGTTAGGGAGTTTTGATGTGATAATCGGTATGGACTGGTTGAAAGAAGTGAAAGCAGAGATCGTTTGTTACAAAAATACAATTCGCATTATACGAGAAAAAGGAAAACCCTTAATGGTGTACGGAGAAAAGGGCAACATGAAGCTACATCTTATTAGTAATTTGAAGGCACAAAAACTAATAAGAAAAGGTTGCTATGCTGTTCTAGCACACGTCGAGAAAGTACAAACTGAAGAAAAGAGCATCAATGATGTTCCCATCGCAAAAGAATTTCCCGCTGTATTTCCGAAAGAATTACCGGGACTACCTCCACATCGATCTATTGAATTTCAAATAGATCTTGTACCAGGAGCTGCACCAATAGCTCGTGCTCCTTATAGACTCGCACCCAGCGAGATGAAAGAACTGCAAAGCCAACTGCAAGAACTATTAGAACGTGGTTTCATTCGACCAAGCACATCACCATGGGGAGCTCCTGTTTTGTTTGTCAAGAAGAAGGATGGTACATTTAGGTTGTGTATTGACTACAGAGAGTTGAACAAACTTACCATCGAAAACCGTTATCCACTGCCGAGAATTGACGACTTATTTGATCAACTATAAGGCTCGTCAGTTTATTCGAAGATCGATTTACGTTCTGGATATCATCAAATGCGAGTAAAGGAGGATGATATTCCAAAAACTGCTTTTAGGGCGCGTTATGGTCATTACGAGTTTATGGTTATGCCGTTTGGATTGACTAACGCACCAGCTGTGTTCATGGACCTTATGAACCGAGTGTGTGGGCCATATCTTGACAAGTTTGTCACTGTTTTTATCGATGACATACTTATTTACTCAAAGAATGATCAAGAGCACGAAGAACATTTGAGAAAAGTGCTAGACGTATTGAGGAAAGAAAAACTGTACGCTAAGTTTTCAAAGTGTGCATTTTGGTTGGAAGAAGTTCAATTCCTCGGTCACATAGTGAACAAAGAAGGTATCCAGGTGGACCCGGTAAAGATCGAAACCGTTGAAAAGTGGGAAACCCCAAAAACTCCGAAGCATATACGTCAATTTTTAGGATTGGCTGGTTACTACAGAAGATTCATCCAAGATTTCTCCAAAATAGCAAAACCCTTGACTGCATTAACGCATAAAGGGAATAAATTTGAATGGAAGGATGAACAAGAGAAGGCGTTTCAATTATTAAAGAAAAAGCTAACTACGGCACCTATATTGTCATTGCCTGAAGGGAATGATGATTTTGTGATTTATTGTGACGCATCAAAGCAAGGTCTCAGTTGTGTATTAATGCAACGGACGAAGGTGATTGCTTATGCGTCTAGACAATTGAAGATTCACGAGCAAAATTATACGATGCATGATTTGGAATTAGACGCGGTTGTTTTTGCATTAAAGACTTGGAGGCACTACTTATATGGGGTCAAAAGTATTATATATACCGACCACAAAAGTCTTCAACACATATTTAATCAGAAACAACTGAATATGAGGCAGCGTAGGTGGATTGAATTATTGAATGATTACGACTTTGAGATTCGTTACCACCCAGGGAAGGCAAATGTGGTAGCCGATGCCTTGACCAGGAAGGACAGAGAACCCATTCGAGTAAAATCTATGAATATAATGATTCATAATAACCTTACTACTCAAATAAAGGAGGCGCAACAAGGAGTTTTAAAAGAGGAAAATTTAAAGGATGAAATACCCAAAGGATCGGAGAAGCATCTTAATATTCGGGAAGACGGAACCCGGTATAGGGCTGAAAGAATTTGGGTACCAAAATTTGGAGATATGAGAGAAATGGTACTTAGAGAAGCTCATAAAACCAGATACTCAATACATCCTGGAACGGGGAAGATGTACAAGGATCTTAAGAAACATTTTTGGTGGCCAGGTATGAAAGCCGATATTGCTAAATATGTAGGAGAATGTTTGACGTGTTCTAAGGTCAAAGCTGAACATCAGAAACCATCAGGTCTACTACAACAACCTGAAATCCTGGAATGGAAATGGGAAAACATTACCATGGATTTCATTACTAAATTGCCAAGGACTGCAAGTGGTTATGATACTATTTGGGTAATAGTTGATCGTCTCACCAAGTCAGCACACTTCCTGCCAATAAGAGAAGATGACAAGATAGAGAAGTTAGCACGACTGTATTTGAAGGAAGTCATCTCCGGACATGGAATACCAATCTCTATTATCTCTGATAGGGATGGCAGATTTATTCCAAGATTCTGGCAGACATTACAACAAGCATTGGGAACTCGTCTAGACATGAGTACTGCCTATCATCCACAAACTGATGGGCAGAGCGAAAGGACGATACAAACGCTTGAAGACATGCTACGAGCTTGTGTTATTGATTTCGGAAACAGTTAGGATCGACATCTACCGTTAGCAGAATTTTCCTACAACAACTGCTACCATTCAAGCATTGAGATGGCGCCGTTTGAAGCACTTTATGGTAGAAAGTGCAGGTCTCCGATTTGTTGGAGTGAAGTGGGGGATAGACAGATTACGGGTCCGGAGATAATACAAGAAACTACCGAGAAAATCATCCAAATTCAACAAAGATTGAAAACCGCCCAGAGTCGACAAAAGAGCTACGCGGACAGTAAAAGAAAAGATATAGAGTTTGAAATTGGAGAAATGGTCATACTTAAGGTTTCACCTTGGAAAGGCGTTGTTCGATTTGGTAAATGGGGGAAACTAAATCCAAGGTACATTGGACCATTCAAGATTATAGATCGTGTCGGACCAGTAGCTTACCAACTGGAGCTACCTCAACAACTCGCGGCTGTACATAACACTTTCCACGTCTCAAATTTGAAGAAATGTTTTGCTAAAGAAGATCTCACTATTCCGTTGGACGAAATCCAAATCAATGAAAAACTTCAATTCATTGAAGAACCCGTCGAAATAATGGATCGTGAGGTTAAGAGACTTAAACAAAACAAGATACTGATTGTTAAGGTTCGATGGAATGCTCGTAGAGGACCCGAGTTCACCTGGGAGCGTGAAGATCAGATGAAGAAGAAATACCCGCATCTATTTCCAGAAGATTCGTCAACACCTTCAACAGCTTAAAATTTCGGGACGAAATTTATTTAACGGGTAGGTACTGTAGTGACCCGAACTTTTCCATGTTTATATATATTAATTGAGATTGATATTTACATGATTAAATGTTTCCAACATGTTAAGCAATCAAACTTGTTAAGACTTGATTAATTGAAATATGTTTCATATAGACAATTGACCACCCAAGTTGACCGGTGATTCACGAACGTTAAAACTTGTAAAAACTATATGATGACATATATATGGATATATATATAGTTAACATGATACTATGATAAGTAAACATATCATTAAGTATATTAACAATGAACTACATATGTAAAAACAAGACTACTAACTTAATGATTTTTAAACGAGACATATATGTAACGATTATCGTTGTAAAGACATTTAATGTATATATATCATATTAAGAGATATTCATACATGATAATATCATGATAATATAATAATTTAAAATCTCATTTGATATTATAAACATTGGGTTAACAACATTTAACAAGATCGTTAACCTAAAGGTTTCAAAACAACACTTACATGTAACGACTAACGATGACTTAACGACTCAGTTAAAATGTATATACATGTAGTTTTTTAATATGTATTTATACACTTTTGAAAGACTTCAATACACTTATCAAAATACTTCTACTTAACAAAAATGCTTACAATTACATCCTCGTTCAGTTTCATCAACAATTCTACTCGTATGCACTCGTATTCGTACTCGTACAATACACAACTTTTAGATGTATGTACTATTGGTATATACACTCCAATGATCAGCTCTTAGCAGCCCATGTGAGTCACCTAACATATGTGGGAACCATCATTTGGCAACTAGCATGAAATATCTCATAAAATTACAAAAATATGAGTAATCATTCATGACTTATTTACATGAAAACAAAATTACATATCCTTTATATCTAATCCATACACCAATGACCAAAAACACCTACAAATACTTTCATTCTTCAATTTTCTTCATCTAATTAATCTCTCTCAAGTTCTATCTTCAAGTTCTAAGTGTTCTTCATATATTCTACAAGTTCTAGTTACATAAACTCAAGAATACTTTCAAGTTTGCTAGCTCACTTCCAATCTTGTAAGGTGATCATCCAACCTCAAGAAATCTTTGTTTCTTACAGTAGGTTATCATTCTAATACAAGGTAATAATCATATTCAAACTTTGGTTCAATTTCTATAACTATAACAATCTTATTTCAAGTGATGATCTTACTTGAACTTGTTTTCGTGTCATAATTCTGCTTCAAGAACTTCGAGCCATCCAAGGATCCGTTGAAGCTAGATCCATTTTTTTCTTTTCCAGTAGGTTTATCCAAGGAACTTAAGGTAGTAATGATTTTCATAACATCATTCTATTCATACATATAAAGCTATCTTATTCGAAGGTTTAAACTTGTAATCACTAGAACATAGTTTAGTTAATTCTAAACTTGTTCGCAAACAAAAGTTAATCCTTCTAACTTGACTTTTAAAATCAACTAAACACATGTTCTATATCTATATGATATGCTAACTTAATGATTTAAAACCTGGAAACACGAAAAAACACCGTAAAACCAGATTTACGCCGTCGTAGTAACACCGCGGGCTGTTTTGGGTTAGTTAATTAAAAACTATGATAAACTTTGATTTAAAAGTTGTTATTCTGAAAAAATGATTTTTATTATGAACATGAAACTATATCCAAAAATTATGGTTAAACTCAAAGTGGAAGTATGTTTTCTAAAATGGTCATCTAGACGTTGTTCTTTCGACTGAAATGACTACCTTTACAAAAATGACTTGTAACTTATTTTTCAGACTATAAATCTATACTTTTTCTGTTTAGATTCATAAAATAGAGTTCAATATGAAACCATAGCAATTTGATTCACTCAAAACGGATTTAAAATGAAGAAGTTATGGGTAAAACAAGATTGGATAATTTTTCTCATTTTAGCTACGTGAAAATTGGTAACAAATCTATTCCAACCATAACTTAATCAACTTGTATTGTATATTATGTAATCTTGAGATACCATAGACACGTATACAATGTTTCAACCTATCATGTCGACACATCTATATATATTTCGGAACAACCATAGACACTCTATATGTGAATGTTGGAGTTAGCTATACAGGGTTGAGGTTGATTCCAAACTATATATAGTTTGAGTTGTGATCAATACTGAGATACATATACACTGGGTCGTGGATTGATTCAAGATAATATTTATCGATTTATTTCTGTACATCTAACTGTGGACAACTAGTTGTAGGTTACTAACGAGGACAGCTGACTTAATAAACTTAAAACATCAAAATATATTAAAAGTGTTGTAAATATATTTTGAACATACTTTGATATATATGTATATATTGTTATAGGTTTGTGAATCAACCAGTGGCCAAGTCTTACTTCCCGACGAAGTAAAAATCTGTGAAAGTGAGTTATAGTCCCACTTTTAAAATCTAATATTTTGGGATGAGAATACATGCAGGTTTTATAAATGATTTACAAAATAGACACAAGTACGTGAAACTACATTCTATGGTTGAATTATCGAAATCAAATATGCCCCTTTTTATTAAGTCTGGTAATCTAAGAATTAGGGAACAGACACCCTAATTGACGCGAATCCTAAAGATAGATCTATTGGGCCTAACAAACCCCATCCAAAGTACCGGATGCTTTAGTACTTCGAAATTTATATCATATCCGAAGGGTGTCCCGGAATGATGGGGATATTCTTATATATGCATCTTGTTAATGTCGGTTACCAGGTGTTCACCATATGAATGATTTTTATCTCTATGTATGGGATGTGTATTGAAATATGAAATCTTGTGGTCTATTGTTACGATTTGATATATATAGGTTAAACCTATAACTCACCAACATTTTTGTTGACGTTTAAAGCATGTTTATTCTCAGGTGAATACTAAGAGCTTCCGCTGTTGCATACTAAAATAAGGACAAGATTTGGAGTCCATGTTTGTATGATATTGTGTAAAAACTGCATTCAAGAAACTGATTTCGATGTAACATATTTGTATTGTAAACCATTATGTAATGGTCGTGTGTAAACAGGATATTTTAGATTATCATTATTTGATAATCTACGTAAAGCTTTTTAAACCTTTATTTATGAAATAAAGGTTATGGTTTGTTTTAAAAATGAATGCAGTCTTTGAAAAATGTCTCATATAGAGGTCAAAACCTCGCAACGAAATCAATTAATATGGAACGTTTTTAATCAATAAGAACGGGACATTTCAGTTGAGGGATTCATCTCGTACGATCAAATGAAGTATTTTCGATAAGAAATATATTATAGGATGTAGTTTAGTACCCGGCAATACATAATTTACATATGCATATATAATACTAAAATCCCATAAGTTAAGGAGGAATCTACGGAAGCTGTCAGGCAAAGGTAACAATAACAGATACGCTAAGATATGAATTTATCTATACACTGTCTATGCAATAGAGGCAGTAAGATGTGTCTAGACTTTAAGGATGATAAGCAATTAATTTTCAACACTAAATGATAAGCAAAACTTTTTAACATGCAGACCAGGTTCAAGTCCAGACTTATTAATGTATCCTAACAACTACTAGGTCGAAGTCCAGACATATTAATGCATTCTAACGACTATATGTTAGACACACTAATGCAAGACCTGGTTCGCTACGACCACCGCTCTGATACCAACTGAAATGACCCGTCCTAATCCATCTGGACGAAGTCTTCAACAGTTGGTCCCATTGCGAGGTTCTGACCTCTATATGCCATAAACGACTCCATGTAATATGAGCAAATGCACAGCGGAAGATTTCTTTCATACCTGAGAATAAACATGCTTTAAAGTGTCAACCAAAAGGTTGGTGAGTTCATAAGTTTATCATAAAACAATAAAATTCATCATTTTGATAGACCACAAAATTTAAATCCTGCATGGTACAAATAGGCCCGAATCCTATACCCACCTGTAATGTACATGCGATATTTTTAAAATACAGTACATCTTTCTCTTGTACGAAAATCATCTTTCATAAATCTTAGTAACCGTACACATATCTTGTGCACAAAAATAACATACACATAACCTGTGTATAAAATCATTCTCTCGATACATAATATTCACATCAATTGGTGACAATTATCATGTCCACATAATTCAATGGTGGCAATTATCATGTCCACATAATTCAATGGTGGCAATTATCATGTCCACATAATTCAATGGTGGCAATTATCATGTCCACATAATTCAATAATAATCCGC
Source organism: Rutidosis leptorrhynchoides (assembly GCF_046630445.1). NCBI lineage: Eukaryota > Viridiplantae > Streptophyta > Magnoliopsida > Asterales > Asteraceae > Rutidosis > Rutidosis leptorrhynchoides. The sequence goes on along the minus strand of NC_092338.1, from coordinate 76,632,046 downwards.
AGAACTTCTGTCTGCATAATAATTCATTCGAGGAATGTTTTGCTTGTGTCTATCTCGTCAAACATTTATAAAAAAAACATTTCATGTATTCGCAGTTCAAAATATATTTCAAAAGCATTTAATAAAGCAGTTGTAAAAAAAACAGCGCATGTATTCTCAGTCCCAAAAATATAAAGAGTAAAAGGGAGCAAATGAAACTCATGCATATAATATTGTAAAACAGTTAATAAAGCATTTGCATGTATTCTCAGCCTAAAAATGAAATGAGTAAAAAGGGATTAAATGAACTCACCTAATGTATTTTGTAGTAAAAATACATATGACTATATTGAACAACGGAACAATGCAGGGTTGGCCTTGGATTCACGAACCTATATCATTTGTTTATTTATTAATACACATAATCAAAATCGAACAATATATATATATATATATATATATATATATATATAAATTTATTAGTTATATCATTTTTATATAAAAAATATTTATATATATTTCGCGTATTTATTTTGTATGTGAAAATATTAACTTTGTTATGTTTAATGTATAAAATATATATCATTTGTTTGTTAAAACTAATAATTGTACTAACACTAAAATGTTATTTATAATGGTAAAATGATAATATTGATAATACTTATCATTAAAAATAAAAATGTTAAAAAAAATCCTTTTAGTGATAAATATAATGATATTAATAATAATAACTGTAAAAAATACTAATTTTGCTATTAAAGATGTTTATGATAAAAATTTTAATAATTATCTAATAATGATACACATGATAATATTAATAACAATACTTTTAATGATTTGTTAATATTATTAAAAATGATAATAATAATAATAATAATAATAATAATAATAATAATAATAATAATACTACTACTACTACGTAGTGTAATACTAATAATTATAGAATGTTACTAATACGACTGTTTATGGAAATAATACTAATTTATATTATTTTCATATTACTAGTAATAATAATAATAATAATAATCTTAATGACTATAATAATGATATAATACTTAATTGATAAACTACAATAATAATAACATTGATATCACTTATAATACTAATTATAACAATTAATATTATAATCACAATAATAACAATAATAATAATAATAATAATAATAATAATAATAATAATAATAATAATAATAATAATAATAATAATAATAATAATAATAATAATAATAATAATAATAGTAATAATAATAACTAGTACTCATTAATTAATATTAATAATAACTTATAATAATAACATTACTTGATAATAATAATAACATTTATATTAATAATAACAATAATAATAATAATCATAATCATAATAATACATGTAATAAATAAAAACTACCTTTAATTGATTTTCCAAAAAAAAATGCCCACAACCGGGCTCGAACCCACGACCTCCTGAATAACCGTTAACACCCTAAACCGTCCACGCTACAGTGTCTTTCTGATTTATATCTATCTAAAATTTATATATACTGTTTTTCCTGTTCCCTCTTCTTCTCCTCCCCAAACTGAATCGACCAGGGATCAAAACCCATTTACTGTCAAGTTTTTAAGGTTTAAATTATATTAGAAATTGAAGTATAAACCTCCTGTGATAATTTAATTGCATTAACAGAGAATAAAAATAAAAATAGAATTGAAACAGACCTGATAAAATACGCTTTTGAACTCGAATTCGATTTTTAAAATTAAGAATGTTTTAGGCAATGCTTATAACATGAAAAAGGTCCCAATTCATCATTATAAACTTCCTGAATCATAAACTGATCCATAAATAACACACAGCTTTCGAATTTTTCTGATGAACAATTAAATTGACTTTTTGAAATCAATGTTTGACTCAAAAATTGGAACCCGTTAGGAAAAATTGGAGTTTGAAAATTTCCAGATAGTTTAAATACCTGATTTCTAACTCATCTGCATTTTTAGATTTTTAAATTTCATTCATATTCAAGCTATGAGTAATTTAAACCAAGAACAGAGACCGTCGAACCTTTTGTTTAAAAAAATTTATTTAATTCTTCTGTTTTAATTGTACTGCAGTGATAATTGAGTGATTGAATGAGTTATAATACATATAACTATCCTAATTTGTTTTGTATTACAACTAGATTAGGACGTGTAACAAAATTCAACAGGGAGTACAAAAAAATAATAAAAAAATATATAAAGCTGACTACGATTGTTACAGGTTCAATTGAATTCGATTTGGAATGTTGTTTTAATTGACAGCATCTTCAATCAAGAGCAGTGCAAGAAAAATCAAAACGGGTACAGATTTATAACACATTTCGTTTTGTATTTGATATAAAAAAATTATTTGATTTACTAATTTATAAATAAAATATATCTATCATATCGTTATTAATATTAATAAAAAAAATAATAATAATAATATCAATAAGATAATACTACTAGTAAGAATATTGATATTAATTCAACTGATTATATATATATATATATATATATATATATATATATATATATATATATATATATATATATATATATATATATATATATATATATATATATATATATATATATATATATTTATATATATATATATATATATATTTTTTTAATTTTAGATAAAATAAGATTAACAATACAAATATTAATATTAATATTTATTTTAATAATATTACAACTACATTTTAATTCGTAATTATATATAGATATTAAATGTTATTGATTATGTATATTTTACACTTAAATGATATATATGAATACACATATTGAATATTTAATGTCTATATATGTTATATATTATAATATGCATACAGTCATTATTTATGTACATCAATTATATATATGTATATTTATATATATATATATATATACATATTTATATATTTCAACTACCACATATTAAATTGTGTTTTAAGTTTTTCATCCTAATATTTAATCACATAATAGTTTATTAATTTATTTTAATTTATAATATAATTATTTACATGTATAGTTATTTATATATAAACTTTTCTATTTACGATTAAAGGTTCGTGAATCGTCGGGAATAGTCAATGGGTAATTGATTAGATGAATATACTTCCAAAGTTTTTGAGATTCAATATTCCAAACTTGCTTATCGTGTCGGAATAATATAAAGGTTAAGTTTAAATTTGGTCGAAAATTTCCGGGTCGTCACACATTAATTGGGGATGACAATGATTATAGAAGACATAAGCAGGGACATCGAAATATAAGGGAAGATATAAAACCCAACAACAACCCAAAAACTATAAACCGTATATATCGATGCATATAGCAATATAAAGACACGGGAGAACTAAAAACACTATAAAACTAAGAGTATAGTAGAAGTAAATAGATTCTTTCGGAGGTAGATATGAAAGTGAGGAGTATATTGAGAATCAGCACTGGATGAAGCATATTGACGAATAATTTTAAAGTAAGAATTGAGGGAGAAAGAATAGAAGGTGTGAATTAAAAGGAAAAGAAGGAGGTGGATTTATAGTGAAATATCCGACAGAAAAATCGAGATGAATCATCGCATTAAATCGAAGAGGATCATAATTTCCTTAATCACCGAAGAATCAAATCCTATATAGATTACAAAGATTTTCTTTAATCCGGAGATCAACCGTGATGAAGTCAAAAGATAAGACGAATCCCTATTTTCTCATTTCACTCTTTTACGATAGCTTCACTCATACGTTTAGAGTAATCGAATTATTTTATCCATATTTCTCAATCATGATAAAACCCTATGAATCAACTTATATTCGTCATAATAACATTCTTATTGTTAGCCATGACGACCTCGATCAAATTTCGGGACGAAATTTCTTTAACGGGTAGGTACTGTGACGACCCGGAAATTTCCGACCAAATTTAAACTTAACCTTTATATGTTTCTGACATTATAAGCAGAATTTGTAATGTTGAATCTCAAAAAGTTTGGAACTACATTCATGTAATCAATTACCCTTTGACCGTGTTCGACGATTCACGAACAATTATGAGTATATAGATATGTATATATAATATATAATATTAACTGAAAACATTAACAAAGTATTAGATATATGATACTTTACATGAACGTATTTGTTTCGATATATTTATCGACAGAATTAAGAGATAATATCAAATGATTGAATTATCATATACATTATGATATGATTACGGGCCTATGTTATGAGGTCCACTGTGATTTAAGAAATCTATTCTTTTTGACAACATTCGGAAAATGGTAAAGTGATTTATAAATAAGAACAAATGTGTCAATTAACGGGAACTAGACAAGGGTTAGTGGAAATTCCTGTTTAATTTCCAAGGCATGTTTTATAATATTTTCCTCGTGACCTTGATAAGATAACTATGTTAACTTTCATTTTATTTAATATGAAAATAAGAACGTGGAGTGTAAATAACTTAGATGTTGGATATCGACAAGTTAAGTAACTCGACATTTTTCATTAAGATGATTTCATACGTTTATTTAACCTTTAGACTTTATCTCATGCTTCACCAATAGACTGTAATTTAAAAACTTGAAACGTATTATGAATATATATAATTCTACTTTTCTAAAATGTTTTATGAGATAACGATTTCCATTATTTTAACCTTTTAACAAAATGATTCTTAAAGATATTTAGTTTTGGAAAACAAAATTATCATATTTATTTGATTTAGTTTCAAAAGTACAAAAAACGTTTTCAGTTTAAAAAGAACTTTATTATTAAAACGTATATATCTTTTATAAATATCTAGAACCACTTTTGACAACTCATTACTTAACCAGTATGATAAAGATAAAGATATTTATATTTTATTTTATTAAATATATATAACGATTTAAATTAATTAATATTATATATATTTATACGCGTATTATACGTATATAGTTTTATACTTTTACTATACTTTAACTTTACCTTTACTTTACTTTTATTTTACTTTAACTTTAATAATTCATACTTTAATAATTCACTTTAATAATTCATACTTTAATAATTCACTTTAATAATTCACTTTAATAATTCATACTTTAATAATTCACTTTAATAATTCACTTTAATAATTCATACTTTAATAATTCACTTTAATAATTCATACTTTAATAATTCACTTTAATAATTAAAAAATCTATTATAAATAGAATTCAATAAGTTTCATTATTTCATAGAAACTTGAAAACATATTTCTCTAAACTCTCTCAATCGAATTACATATATATATTTTCTTTGTATTATTTCAAGATATTATTAGTATACATAAAATACTACGACGGAGTTATACTCAGACGATTTCAAAATAAGTTTTCAAACGGGATAGAGCTAAGGAAATTATGGGTTATAGCTATGGAGGTTATGGGTATTGATCGAGGGTATTGCTCGTGAGGTCAACCTAACGTTTATCATTTTCGTTGCGTCTACGTACTTTCCTGCAATATTGAATCACAATATTGATACGTTCGTGAATCCGAGACAAACCCTGCATTTGTTCAGTGCCGTCATATACATAATTGCTACGAAATACAGTATTGTGAGTTTCATTTGCTCCCTTTTTAATTGCTTTTGCAATATATATTTTTGGGCTGAGAATACATGCGCTGTTTTATAAATGTTTTACGAAGTAGGCACAAGTACTAAAACTAATTCTATGTGGGTTTAAACCAGAAATATACCCTTAGCTTGGTAACATTAAACTACTTGTCTATGTACGGTAGGCGCGAATCCTAAAGATATATCTATTGGGCCTGACAAACCCCATCATGACTATGGGATGCTTTAGTACTTCGAGGTTATTTTAAACACACCTGATCTGGTGTACTTCAGAGGGTAAAACATGAATGTTAAGGCTTGTTACCGGGTGCCTACAACTTATAAAATACTTTTAAACACTTACGAGTGTACGGATATTTATGGAAACTGAAATCTTGTGGTCTATTACTATTACGGAAATGATTGATTATGATAAACTAATGAACTCACGAATCTTTGGGTTGACACTTTAAAGCATGTTTATTCTCAGGTATTAAAGAAATCTTCCACTGTGCATTAGCTCATTTTAAGGATATTACCTGGAGTCATTCATGACATACTTTGAAAGACGTTGCATTCGAGTCGTTGAGTTCATCAAGATTAATATTAAGTCAATTATAGTTGGATGTAATATGAAATGGTATACATGCCGTCAATTTTTGATGTAAAGAAAGTTTGTCTTTTAAAAACGAATGCAATATTTGTAAAACGTATCATATAGAGGTTAAATACCTCGCGATGTAATCAACTATTGTGAATCGTTTATAATTTATATGAACGGGTCCTTTCAAGTTGTTAGTTCCCGTAGATCTACCTTTAGGATTCGCATCAATTAGGGGGTCTGTTCCCTAATTCTTAGGCTACCAAGCTAAAAGGGGCATATTCGATTTCGATCATTCAACTATAGAATGTAGTTTCAATTACTTGTGTCTATTTCGTAAAACAGTTATAAAAGCGGATGTATTCTCAGTCCCAAAAATATATATTACAAAAGCATTTAAAAAGGGAGAAAATGAAACTCACAATACTGTATTTTGTAGTAAAAATACATATGACGACATTGAACAATGCAGGGTTGGCCTCGGATTCACGAACCTATATCATTCGTATATATATATTAAAACATATAATCGTAATTGAGAAAATTTATATATTTTGTTATGATACTTATTTGATATATATAATTTAATTAATGTTATAATATTATATTAGTTAGAGCATAATATGATGTAATATTAGTATAACTTATAATAAATATATTTTTTATAAAAATATCTTCTGTTTGTAAAAATTGATATTTGTAATAATACGAAGTTAAGGATAATGATAGTAATAATAATAATAATAATAATAATAATAATAATAATAATAATAATAATAATAATAATAATAATAATAATAATAATAATAATGATGATGATGATGATGATGATGTTAACTTTTAATAATGATATCAAATTAATAATTTTATTAAAAATGTTAATTTCGATGATAGTACCAATTTTTAATAACATGATAGATTTTAAAAGTAATGATATTTTTAGTATTAACGGTAACAATATTAATACTGATAATAATAATAATTATAAAAATATCCATTTTACTACTAATGATAATAATGATAATAAGTTTAATAATAACAATACTAATAATTATATTAATACTAGAGATGATATTATTAATAATTACACTCCTATCATTAATAATAATAATTGTAAACATAATAATGATAATAATACAAAAATAATAATATTATTATTATTAATACCTATAATAATAGTTTGATAATAATGATAATAACAATGATAATAATACTTAAAGATAATACTAAAATGATATTAATATTCATGATACTTATATTATTACTAATGATAACAATAATTATAATACTTATACTTGTAAATATGATAATAATAATAATAATAGTTATAATACTAATAATAACAATAATAATAATAATAACATTAATAATAATAACAATACTAATAATAAATAAAAAATTTATATAAAGAACTACCTTCTAAGACTTTTATAAAAAGACTTGCACCGAACCGGGATCGAACCCGCGACCTCCCGCTCACCAGTTAACACCCTTAACCATTGAACTGTTTTTGCTTTTCTGATTTAACTTACAGGATGATATTATTTAACCTGTCTTTATCTGCTTCAATATTTCTTCTTGGCCCAATCGGTCCACTAACTAAACAAGCCCATGGCCCAAGTTAAATAGGTAATAATTCTGCCCAAGTCTACAAAAAGGATTTTGGCTCTAGAAGGTAGCAAGTAAAAAAAAATCCCAAATTATAACTGGAAACGGGAAAGAGATATAGCCGGTTACGACCTTTGTTCTTCATCATCATATCATCATTATAGTTCACCATTCACGAATCATCATCTTCAATAACTCGCTATTAACAAGTGGGTTTTTGATTAATAGAATATTAATTCTTTTGATTCAATCTCGATGGCTCGATCAACACCAAAATTATCAACATCGTAGCAGTAATTCAGTAATGGGTTTCGATGGTTTATGTGACATGAAGGTGATGAAGTGTTGAAGAAAAGAGGGTGGTTTGAGGTGGCTTTTGGAGTCTGTAACAGCCCGATATCCTTTTCGTTAATAAACATGTGGGGTTTAGTTTTAAATAGAATGAAAACGAACAGAATAAAACTAGAATGGTGTTGGTTATGGATCTTTGAATCAAAACAGGAACATGGAGCAGGAGCAGCTGTCTCCCTTTCGAATCAAACAGAAACATAACAGTTAAGGTGGTGGTTTAAATGGTGATGAGGTGGTTGTGTGTTTCGAATGAAAAGAGAAAAAAAAAAAAATATATATATATATATATATATATATATATATATATATATATATATATATATATATATATATATATATATATAGAACATACGTAGCAGTTGTAGGTGTTGTAGGTTGTGGGTTTCATTTTGAACGACAAAACCGAAAATAAGTTGGTGATAGTGATTATGGAGTTGTAATGGTGGTTGATGGCGGCTCATAAAAGTAGAAGTATAGCAGCGACCAGGAAGGCAGCAGGTTTTGTTGTTAGAGTATAGTGGTGGTTCGAAGGTGGTGATTAAGGAAGAGGGTGGTGGACTAGTGGCGGATCATGGTGAGGGTGAGGTGGTTCGGGCGGAGGATGGTGGCTTGAGTGGTGGCTGTGGATGGTTGAAAAAGGAATCAATGAGTTTGTGGGTTATTATCTCTACCTATATGCATAAGTATCATGTATTTATATAACTTAATTAAAGGTGATAATTAACATAGTAACCTTATCACTCATATCCATTGTCGGTTGTGCTCAACAGAAAGTATATATTATAATAATATTATTAATCATATACTAATAATACTCAATAAATAAACGTGCTTCAGCATAGTTCAGTAGCCTACATTTTAACTTCATCTACCGACAGTTTATTAGAGATATTATATCGTGGTTCGTTGATCATTAGTGGCGGATTAAAAGTCTTCGGAAAAATTCCAAATTTTTAGATTATCTATATTTATTTATTTTGGTCATTATGGTATAAAATTCGATCTTTAATTTGTTCAATAAAAATTACATCAACTGTCCCTCTCAATTCTGGGTAAAATATAAAAAGTGTTAAAACTTAACAAATAGTTCCTAAATACATTTTTAATAAGCCTAAAATTTATAGAACTTATTTTCGTATCACCGTTTATTTTAAAATTACATAAGTTTGAATTTAACTTGCTTAATATCAATTGAAACATCAAACGAGTGTTACAATCATTTAATATTTATTTTTAATATACTTTATTTATATATAGAGATATATTTTAAATAATAATTATTATAATATCCTATTTTTATTTTATTAATTCTTAATAACAACAACATATAATACTTTGAATTATTATTTATATATACATACACACATATTTATTTACAATTAATTGTTCGTGAATCGTCGAGAACAGTCGAAGGTCAATTGAATATATGAAACAGTTCAAATTTTAAGACTTAAGATTATAGACTTTCCTTATCGTGTCGAAACCACATAAAGATTAAGTTTAAATTTAGTCAAAAATTTTCGGGTCGTCACAGATTGCTAGTGCTTACTGAAGGTATGTTACTTTTAAGTACTTGAATTTCTTCAAGATCTACTTTACTCCCACTAACTTTTTGTAAGAGAAGATATCTTTCCAGGAATTCAGCAGACCGAGCAGAAAACACGTTGTCTTCAGCTTGGTAGTAAAAGTAGTAACACATTGTTTCCTTTATGTATCGTACAAAGTAACATTATATAGTTCTGGGTTCTAATTTGTTTGAAGTGTCATGCTTCACGTACGCTTTACAACCCCAGACTTTCAGATAAGACAACTTGGGATTCTTCCCATGCCATAACTCATATGGTGTCTTTTCTACCTTCATAGTTGGAATCACATTGAGTATGCCTGTAGCAGACTCTCATACATATCCCTAAAAGACGGTAGTAGAGAAATCAGATTCATTATAAATCAAACTATATCAAGTAAAGTTCGATTCCTCTTACTCAGACATACCATCGTGTTGTGGTGTGTAAGGTAGAGTGAACTATGATACAATCCCACAATTCTTTAGGTGGTCCAAAAAACTCTTGATTCATAAACTTACTTACTCCTCGGAGTGAAGTTCTTTAATGGTCTTTCCAAGCTGATTATCTGCTTCATTTTGGAATACTTTTGAATGTTAAGATAGCTTTATGTTTATGTTTCAGCAAGTGAACATAATCATAGCTACTGTACTCATCAGTAAATGTAATGAAGTAAAATTAACTAAATCTATACATTGTTCTTAAAGGGCTACATACAACAGTATGTATTAGTCCTAAAAGATCTTTAGCTCTTTTACCTAAATCGAAGAAAGAAGCATTTGTCATCTTTTCACATAAACATGACTCGCATACATCAAATGACTCAGAGTCAATTGATTCCAAAAGTCCATTAGATTGGAGTTTTGAAATGCATTGTTTGTTTATATGATCAATATGACAATGTCATAGATAGATCTTATTCAAGTCTTGCTTGAAGACTTTGGCGATGTAGGTATACACAGAATTCTCATTTGAAATTACACTATGCATATCAATTTCAAAAATACCATCACGTGGATAGGTATTAAGATAAATATATTATCCTTAAAAACTGAAATACCTAAGTGTGTAAATGCAAGTTCAATACTAACATCTTTCAAACTATGTCGCTCGCAGTATTGAGAGCATAATGCTATTGTTCCAACAAAACAATAAGACCACTCAGAGAAGTAAGTTCAGAGGTACCAATAGCTTTAACAAAAGCTTGATCCCCCTTGCCTACTTGCAAATCCAGTGTATCTTTCTTCAGTCTATTACTTCTTCTCATTCCCTTCATATTGTTACAAGTGTGAAGGCCACAACCAGTTAACAAAGATCTAGGAATCACTAGAAGAAGTATATAACTATATATGAAATATACCTGATTTGCTAGTCTCACTAGCGTTGCCTTTTCTCAGCTTAGATTGGAAGATAGGACAACTTCCTTCTCCAATTGCCAACCTTTCCACAATGGAAACATTCGGCATCTTTTGTTGGGCTTTCCTTCTTAGAAGGTGGAATATTTTTTCTAGCAAATGATTTGTCATTTTCCTTCCACAAAGTATTCGGCTTATTCTTTTTCACCCTTCAATCCTATTTCTTCCTGATCATCAAACAACATTAGATAAGCATTTTGCTGAGCAGCAGCAACTGCCGTAACAGGAAGAAAGTGTGACGACCCGGAAATTTCCGACCAAATTTAAACTTAATCTTTATATGATTTCGACACGATAAGCAATGTTTGTTAGGTAAAGTCTCAAAAATTTTGAACTGTTTCATATATGCAAATACCCTTCGACTATTCCCGACGATTCACGAACAGTTGTTTGTAAATAAATATGTATAAATTATATATATACAAATGCAAAAATAGATAATAATTATAAAATACAATGTAAACATTAGAATTATGTATGTAAAATATCATACAAAATAAATAAGTATATATATATATATATATATATACATATATATATATATACATATATATATATATATACATATATATATATATATACATATATATATATATATACATATATATATATATATATATATATATACATATATATATATATATATATATATATATATATATATATATATATATATATATATATATATATATATATGTATGATTACTATTAATAATTATTATATTGTAATATATATAAAATATGTAAATGATAAATATTCAAATATGTTATTGTATAAAACAAGTATTACATAATTAACGAAATGCAAGATTAATATATTATATGTAATTACAAGTTAAAATATAAATGTTATATTAATGTTATGATCATTACATTCATTATTAGTATTAATGTTAATATTAATATAAATATTTGTATTATCAACCATTATAAATTCTAATGTAAGATATAAAGATATATATAAAACCTTATATGTATAATTTGTTATATTACTAATATTGACATTATTATTATAATTAATTATATAATATTAATATTTTTGTAACTAATATTATTAGTATCATTAATAATATTATTAATATCATTTTTATTGTTAATATCAATATTAAAATCATTATTATTGATATCAGTATATTATTAATATTACTTTTATTAATATTATTATTAATAGTGTTATTATTAATATTATTATTTATTATTAATATAATTATAATAATTAATTAATAGTACCATTTCTGTAAAACTACGTATATACGAATTGGAGATTTTTGAATCAGTTGCACGTTGCTTTCATATTATATTTGATTGACAATTCGTACAAATTAAGAATCCAATTATCTTGAATACAAACAAATCAGAAATATTCGCAATAGATGAATTATCCCAATCTGTTTCCAATCCCTTTCTAACTTTTTTTTTTTTTTTCTTCTTCTTGATTGAAGATTCTCGTCTACTAATTTGTACCAATCTGACTCCAATTCGCAAGCTAAACAAAATCAGTTGAACGTAGCTATCTGTTAATTATCTTTTTATTTCTTCTGAAAAAGTCTGTACTTCCTGTCTCCAACTTGTTACCCGTTCAGATGAACTTCTCAATACAAACAACCTGATCAAATCAAGTTGATAGTAGAAATCGTACGATTCTATTAGCCATCGTGATCAAACTTTATTCAAGTTTGTTTCTGTCTCCAATTTGTTAGATATCAAGAATCAATCGTACAACTCTGTTAACAATCACAATCTGCTTTTAATTATTTTAAATTTCTTCCTGATCGAATATTTCTGTCGACAACCTTCATTTGCTACGAATCAATCAATCATCTACATGATGAAATCCACTTTCTTTTAGCTATCCATATCTATCACTATCTATCTTTGTTTTGTATCCCTAGATTTATACCTGCAAACATAAACGAAGAGAACACAATTCATCAACACCCTCGCTACCAATTCACTCTCAATCTTTTCTTTATAAAGATATATATATACATACACATACATAATAGATATATACATACCTTTTTATTTTCATCTTGATGAACCGACACGTGATCAACACAAAACAACCATTATCACTTATATCACCACCATAAAACACAACTACAACAATCACAATTCGTTCTACTCCTTTCCTCTCTTGAAACTGTCGCCAACTTTCATCAGTAAACCCACTTGTTTTACTTCCTATTACTTAGTTGAGCTCCATAACCATTCTCCACTTTTTATCTTCTTCTTTTAAATTATTTATAACCGAAGAACCAATTAACCATCACCTTTCGAACACCACCCTTCTTCCATTTTGTTTTCTATCATGACCTCAACAAATCACCACCATGGCTATATATATTAACTACTGCTACTACCGTCTTTTTTTCTGTGCAGCCGCCAAAACACCACACCACCATCAACAAATTACTGTTCCTGTTTTGTTCGTTTTCTGTTCGAATAACGATGATAAAGACGATGTTGAGAACATGATAAATAATGTTAATAATATTATAATACTTATACTTATGATGGAGTTGTGGTAATATAATAATATGATGAAGATGATATTAAACCAAACGCATTTGATACCTTTTATAGCATGCTTGGTCAATAAATTATTGCAAGTGCTACTGGTATGTTGCCATCTTTCTTTTACTTCGTGGTCGACAAAATGGATGCTGATATTGCTCAAAACAAACATATATTTAGTCGCAATATCGTTCCAAAATGTAATGTTTTTAATTGTAATTTCCTTATTTTTAGTTGTAATCGTTTAAATAAATAAGTGTGAAGACGAAAGAGAAAGATCGCTCGAAAATGAAGATTTGAAGATGAAAACGAAGATTTGAAAGATGAAAATGTCCAAAACTCTCAAACGTACAAGTTACATTCCAAGTGGTTTAATTTATCGAAGAAAAACGTCTAAAAATTGACAAAAGTACAAGTCGCGGAACGCAAAGTACACGATATTAAATTATAAGAAAATGCGTTCGAGAAACCGGAACCGAGACATAAACCGGGCGTAAATGTACGAGACAACGGAGCGAAAATTACAAGTCAACTATGCACAAGAATATAATATAATATATATATATATATAATTAATATAAATTATATATATTATATATATATAAAAATATGTCGACAAAGAAGAAAACAAAAAAAATATGTGAGCTGGATCTGGCGGCAATGCGATCGCATGGGTCACTGTAGCAGGCCAAAATCCTATAAAAAGGCAGTTTGATCGAGAGTTTTATACACAATATTTTCATTTCTTCTCTGCATACTTATATTTATATTTATAATTATAATTTTAATTTAAGTTTATTTTAATAATAAGGTTATTGTAACGTTTAATTTATGGGTTTTAAATCAGAGTTCTGTCCGTGTACCACTACGCTAATAATATCGCTTTTTACCGTTCCAACTCGCTGTAAGTCTCCACGTCCTAACTTTATTTTCACGTATCGTTATTATCGTTATTATTTCTATTGTTATTATTATTATTATTATTGTTATTTTTATTGTTATCGTAATATTTATTATTATCGTCGTTATTATCGTTATTTATTATTTATTATTTTTATCGTTTATTATTATTATTATTGTTACCATGTCCACTTTATATAATTTATATTTTTACGCCGTTATAATGTCCAACTAAATATTCATAGTGGTAACTAAAATGTAGAACCTCTGGACAAATGGATTGAACCATATTATAATATTATGATGTAACTTTGACTATTTTTAATATTAAGTTTAATCACCAACCCATTGTTATATAATTTAATATTTTCACCCCTATCACATAATTTATTAAAATTAATAAGCAAAAGTGCATTGAATTTACATAAATTATGCTTCAACACCTCGGTGATCTAGACGAACATATGGACAAATTATTGACAACAATTTAGAAGTGTGATTCGGTGGTTTGGGTAATATTACAGTTTATATAATCGTGTAATTATAAAAATGGTATGACCGTTATAATTTTGGTTTTAACGAAAGTAAAAACTGGATTAAATCTCAATTTAAATAGTCGGGGTTTAATTTAATTCGCTAAAACGAGATCTAAACGAAAGTGAGATTTAGTTTTAGTTAATTAAATCTTTATAAATCGAAAGATAAAATATAAGGATATATTAAAACATCGTAATCGGACTTAAAAACAATCCATAAATCCAGAGGGGACATATTTTAGTAGCCACTACTTTACCTTATTTTAAATCTCTTCAATTTCACTTATTGCCATATCGTAAACTTTAATTACTTTTTACTATTTTGCTATATTTCCATGAAAAACCTTATTTATTCTACTTTGTTAAATTAGTTTAAATTGTATTTTTATTGTCGTTAATTTAGTTATTTCGTTTTATTTAAATCTAATTTCCGTTCAATCAAGTAGTAAACCCTAATCCAAAATCCCCCTTTTAAATAGATTAAATTTTAGCAATTAAAAAATCTTGAAAACTCCATCTCCCTGTGGAACGAACCGGATCTACCAAATAAACTATTACTATATGGATAGGACAAAGTTGCCTATATGTGTGAAATCAATCCGAAATCATAAGAACACCATATAATCACAAGCAATTGGTGTAATAAATTCAATCTAAATCCGATCAAAATAAAAGGACACGATCGAGCACATTAACTTTTTGGCGCCGCTGCCGGGGAAAGTTGGCAGTTAAATAAATAGATAATTTTTCTGATTCGTAGTAATAGTTGGATTTGTACGTGGATTGGGTTATTGGAGCCAAACAGTACTCAATTATATTGAGACCAAACGAATCCTGTCCCTCTGCTCTATCTTTTGGCTATTCAAAACGTGGGCAAAATCAGAAGGAAAATCTGTTTGTTTAAAGGTTTTTATCATTGTTTTTAGTTATTCGATCCTTTCGTGAAAATTCATTTTCAAGAAAGTTCAATGTTTATACACTTAGTGAATAAATCCTTCAAGACTACATACAATTTTCCAATTGTATGACCCGTTCAGGAAATCCTAAACTCATTGCACTTAATCCAGAACCTGAAAGAAACTTGAACAAAAGATTAAAACAACAAAAACAACAAAAATTAGGTAGTACTAGTCAACCGAAAACACCGAAAAATATCAAAAAACAAGTAGGAAACACTAGTGGTCAACCAGAAATCAAAACTGAACCTGAAACCATCGTCATTAAAGAAGAAATGGCAGAAGTAACACCTTATCCAAATGATCTACCAATGTGGAATACCAGACAAACTGTTCCCCCTCTCGCACTTGCACCTATAAGAAGACCTGAAATTGAGGCTGAAAACTGGGAAGTCAAGGGGCAGTTTATGCACATGGTTAGTGAAAACCAATTTGACGGAAGACTTAACAACAATCCGATAGAACATTTAGAAGCTTTTGAAGATTTATGTGAACTGTACAAAAACAAAGATGTTTCTTCAGATGCATTTAAGTTAAGAACTTTTCCGTTCTCGTTAATCGGAGACGCAAAAGCATGGTTGAAAGCATCAAAACCTGATTCTATCAGAACTTTTAACGAATTAAGAGAAAAATTCATTACCCGATTTTTCCCACCGGCAAAAGCCGAAAGACTTAGAACTGAAATCACCACTTTTAAACAAAAGTCGGATGAAACTCTTTATGATGCATGGGAAAGATTAAAAAGAATGTTACGAAATTGTCCGCAACATGGATTGCAAAAAGGGCAAATAGTATAAACTTTTTATCGTGGTATTGATGAACATACTCATCGTATATTAGATTCCTCCACTGGAGGAGTATTTATGTACAAATCACCAAATCAAGCGTATGACATGTTAGAAGACATGTTTGAATGGACACCGTCTAGAGATCAACTACCTAGAAGGACGGTGGCAAGCCTTGAAGAAAATGAAGACAACAACACAACCATAGCTTCACTGTCGAATCAATTTAAAAAGTTTGGAAGAGAAATAGAGAAACTAAATTCAACAGTTTTAGCATTGCAAGTAGGATGTGAAATCTGTGGACAACCACATTTCACGAAAGACTGTGATATCAATGATCGGCCAATGAACTCAGTCGCACAAGTTAATTTTATAGCCAATCAAAGACAAGGAAATTTTCAAGGAGGAAATTCTAATTATCAACCTGCAAACCCAGGATATCAAAACCCGAAGAATTTTGCTTTTCAAAGAAATGGACCACCTCGCTTTTTCAATAGAAACCAACCTCCATTTCCACCTCAACAAAATTTCCAACAACAACCGTTACCTCAATTACCGTATCAACAACAAAATCATAACACGCAGCCAGTAGAGAAGAAATCTAACTTTGAAGAAGTTATGATGAATTTTGTCAAAAGTCAATCAGAAACGAATGAGCAAGTGAAGAGACAATTACATCAAGTCCAAACGGGAAACGAGCAAGTACAAAGGAATCATCAAGCGTTAATTCAAAACCTTGAAAGAGATATGGGAAGAATATCCCAATTGCTTGTTGAAAGGCAATCGGGAACTTTACCATCCAACACGCAACCAAACCCTAAGGGTAAGGAAACTCAAAATTCAAGTAATTTTTCGCAAGTTAATTCCATAACTATGAAAAATGGGTTAGCCATTAACCCCGATATTCCAAACCCTCATGCTCCTATTCCTGTTTCAAAAGACAAAGAACATGTGGTGGAAGAAAATACGATGCCAACCACAAGTGCACCAAAAACTCAAAATCAACCACCATTGAAGGTATACAAACCTCCAATTCCATATCCGCAATGTTTGAAGAAAGATAAATTACAAGCACAATGCAACAAGTTTGCTGACATGATTAAGCAAATTTGTATAAATGTACCGCTTGTAGATGTTCTTGCGGGTATGCCGAATTATGGAAGGTTTATCAAAGATCTTATAGCAGACAAAGGAAAATATGCAGAAGTTTCAACCACATTCCTTAATGAGGAATGTTCGGCAATTTTACAAAAGCAAAATTTGCCACCAAAACTTGGAGATCCTGGAAGTTTCATCATTCCTAGTCTGATGGGAGATTCAGTAATGTACGATGCATTAGCTGATTTAGGAGCAAGCATTAACCTTATGCCTCACTCCTTGTACTTAAAATTGAACTTAGGTGATTTAAAACCAACTAGGATGTGTATATGATTAGCTGATAGAACATACAACTATCCTATTGGCATTGCTGAAAACCTACCGGTTAAAGTAAATCACTTAATCTTTCCTGCTGATTTTGTTGTTCTTGAAATGGAAGAAGATAGTAAGGTTCCCCTAATTCTAGAGCGTCCCTTTCTAAATACTGCAGACTCAATTGTGCGCGTAAAAGAGAAAAATCTCAGCTTAGGTGTGGGGGAGGATAGAATTATATTGAACATAGATAAGGCTATGAAACACCCTATGTCTCATGATGACGAATGTTTCCAAATAGACATTGTTGATTGTTGTATTGAGGAAGAACTACAAGAACTATTAAATGTCGACACCTCAGATTTCACCCCGATAGGTGAAGGTGAAGATTTTGATGTCGATATAGAGTTAGACAAGCTGTTGAAGGTAGTCACTAATGAAGAATACATAGAAGAAGAAATTCCAGGGGAAGATGAACCTTTTATAGAAATTACCAATGGTAACAGGTTCCGGATAAAATCTTCTTTGGAAGAACCACCCACCTTGGAACTTAAAGAACTCCCGGAACATTTGGAGTATGCTTATCTCCAAGGAACGTCACAATTACCCGTCATAATTTCATCAAAACTTTTCGATGACTAAAAGGGTAGGTTAATGTCTATTTTAAAAACCCACAAAAAGGCAATTGCGTGGAAAACAACTGATATTCCAGGGATTAACCCTGCTTATTGTACTCACAAAATTCTAATGGAAGAAGATTTTAAACCCGTGGTATAAAGGCAACGGAGGTTAAACCCTAACATGAAAGAAGTTGTCAAAAAGGAGGTTATCAAATTACTTGACGCCGGGTTAATTTACCCTATATCCAATAGCCCGTGGGTAAGTCCTGTACAAGTAGTACCCAAGAAAGGGGGTACGACTGTTATTCTAAATGATAAGAACGAACTCGTTCCTACGAGAACAGTCACTGGGTGGAGAGTCTGTATAGACTATCGTCGTCTAAATGACGCTACAAGGAAAGATCATTTCCCGCTACCATTTATCGACCAAATGCTAGAACGTTTGGTGGGAAAAGATTACTACTGTTTCCTTGATGGATTCTCCGGTTATTTTCAAATTCCAATTGATCCAAAAGACCAAGACAAGACCACATTTACTTGTCCATTTGGTACTTTTGCCTACCGACAAATGCCATTCGGATTATGCAACGCACCAGGCACCTTCCAAAGGTGTATGATGGCAATTTTTCATGACATGATTGAAGAAAGTATAGAAGTCTTTATGGATGATTTCTCTGTTTTTGGAGACTCCTTCAACTCATGTCTCTCAAACCTTGAACGAATGCTAATTCGTTGTGAAGAATCAAATCTTGTTTTAAACTGGGAGAAATGCCACTTCATGGTGAAGGAAGGCATTGTTTTAGGACACAAGATTTCTCGAGCTGGAATAGAAGTAGACAAAGCTAAGATAGACGTTATTTTAAAACTTCCTCCTCCAACCAATGTTAAAGGAATTCTTAGTTTCCTTGGTCATGCGGGGTTCTATCGAAGATTCATAAAGGACTTTTCCAAAATCGCTCGACCCATGACTAAACTTCTTGAGAAAGACAGTACATTTGATTTCAACGACGAGTGTCTAAATGCTTTCTCCATTCTGAAAGAGAAACTTACGAATGCACCTATTATGGTATCACCCGACTGGTCCAAACCTTTCGAGCTAATGTGTGATGCTAGTGATTTTGCGCTGGGAGCTGTTTTGGGTCAACGTCAAGATAACAAATTTCAACCAATATACTATGCAAGTAAAACACTTACAAGAGCTCAGTTGAATTACACAACTACTGAGAAGGAGCTTCTTGCAGTAGTTTTTGCTTTCGACAAGTTCAGATCTTACCTATTGTTTTCTAAAACAATTGTTTATACCGATCATTCAGCCCTAAAGTACTTATTCAAGAAGCAAGATGCTAAGCCTAGACTAATTCGTTGGATTCTTCTCCTACAAGAATTCGACATTGAAATCAAGGATAAAAAGGGTGCTGAAAATCTCGCTGAGAATCACTTGTCCCGTCTTGAAAATCCTAACTTAGAAACACTCGAAGAATCTGTTATTCACGATACTTTTCCAGACGAGTTCCTTATGAAAATTAAAACGGAAAAAGAAATTCTATGGTTTGCGGACTTTGCCAATTATCTAGCCGCAGGAATTCTTGTTAAAAATCAAACTTATCAGCAAAAGAAGAAATTTTTTTCTAATCTGAAATTTTACTTCTGGGAAAGCCCTAATCTCTTTCGTATAGGAGCAGATCAAGTTATTCGTCGATGTGTATACGGTAAAGAAGCTCAACAAATTCTAGAGCACTGTCATTAAGGACCAGCTGGCGGACATTTCGGACCAAGCTATACAACTAAGAAGGTCTTTGACTCAGGTTTTTACTGGCCAACTATTTTCAAAGATTCTTACAACATGGTGAAAACCTGTGACGCTTGTCAAAGATCCGGAAATATCTCCAAGAGAGATGAAATGCCACAACAAAGCATCCTAGTATGCGAAGTATTTGACATTTGGGGTATTGACTTCATGGGTCCATTCCCCGCTTCTAACAAATGCAAATACATTCTCGTAGCAGTCGATTACGTTTCTAAATGAGCTGAAGCAAAAGTTCTACCTACTAACGATGCTCGAGTTGTTGTTAGCTTTCTCAAAAACCTTTTCTCACGATTCGGGCTTCCGAAAGCATTAATCAGTGATCGTGGAACTCATTTTACAAATCAATTACTCGAGAAAGTACTTAAAAAGTATGGAGTTAATCATCGTTTCTCAACTTCTTACCACCCTCAAACGAGTGGCCAAGTTGAAAACACAAATCGAGGTCTTAAACGAATTTTAGAAAGAACAGTTAAGAATAATCCAAAAATCTGGCATCAAAAGCTAGATGATGCGCTGTGGGCATTTAGAACCGCACTTAAAATGCCCATTGGTACCACTCCTTTTCGATTAATATATGGTAAGGCGTGTCATCTACCTGTCGAGGTTGAACATAAGGCATACTGGGCAATAAAAGAATGTAATACGGACCTTGTGGAAGCCGGAGAAAATCGATTCTTACAATTGCATGAATTAGACAAGCTAAGACTTCAAGCATATGAAAACTCGAGATCTTACAAAGAGAGAACTAAGAAATGGCACGATGCTCGCTTAAACGAAAAGAAAGCTTTTGAACCAGGAGACAAAATTCTAGTTTTTCAATCACGTTTTAAGTTTTTGCCTGAGAAACTTAAGTCCCGATGGAGGGGACCGTATGAAGTAAAACAAGCATTTCCATCTGGATACGTAGAATTATATGACAAAAATGGTGGTATTTTCAATGTGAATGGTCATAGACTTAAATTCTATTATGAAGTGTTCAACAACACTGAAAGAGATGACATCACATTCTACCCTAAGAACAAATAAATTCAGGGTAATTTTAGCTAACCACTCGCCTTCTTAAAACGTTTCAAATTATTTCAAGAGTGGAGCCCGATTGGTCTTTTCCGCTAGCAGACACTAAAGAACTAGTCTTCTCCCTCCATTCTGAATTTTTTTTAGTTTTGTATGAACTTAATATGCTTTTTAAATTTAAGATTTGTGTGAATTTAAAAACAAAATTTACTTTATTTCATTAAGTTTTAAAAAATGATTTCTAAAATTCGTCGTGAGTTGAACACTAGGTCATAGAACCGAAATTGCTTTACCCAAGGACGGGGCGAAAAATTTTGTTATCATTATTTTTAATATTATTAATCTAAAGTATGCCAAAAATATTATATGAATGTGGGGTAATATACCAAACTTCAAAAATATGTATATATGTTTGTAGTTTATTTTATGTACTAATAAGGGTAAAAGACGCATTTTCAAAGACTGAAATTCAGTTTAGCAAAAGCAACCAATTTTTGGCGAAACATATGAAAAGATGACGGAAAATTTTGAATGACGGACAAATCAACATCAACAGATTAAACAAATCTCGCAAGTTACGGCTTTTTAGCTAAAGAGGTTTTAACTCCCTTTCTATTCTAATTGCCCTCGTGAATTTAATTTAGTCTGATTTCATTGCAAATGAGGGCATTGCATGATCTCAAGTGTGGGAAGGGGTTATAAATTCTCTCGGGTTTACACTAGGCTTATTTTCTAAATTTTGTGAAAAATTTAAAAAAGTTTAACTAAATGAATTCAAATCTTGTTTAATATATTTATGAACGATAAAACGAGGTGTGGGAACCAAAATTATTGTTACCCTAAAATAAGGACATAAATTGAGAAACAACTAAAATGCTTGAATTTATTTATTAGAAATAAAAAGACACAAGAAAAAGCCAAGTGTGGGGAGATTTGTCAATATATATGAGCTGTTATCACATGTTTGTGCGACGTTTATTGCAGGTACTTTTGCTTTGGGCTGTATAAATTTGTTTTAACCAGTAAATTATAATATAAATATAAGAAAAGATGGATCTACATGATGAATCAATTCCATCATTAAAATGAAGTAAAGTCTTCAGAAAAAGAAACGCGCTTCTTGATTTAGGTCAGGAAGTTGTCGTCCAGACCAGTTGTAGAGTCTACGAAAAACCTTGAAAAGTTTTCTCAAAAATCAGCTGGAAATCCACGGACCTCAGCATCAAACAGGGTCACCATGTGGTCAGACTTATCCTAACCATGAGAGGATCTGTCTCGTAAAATGGGGAGGGCGCCGTGCAAATTAGCTTGATAAGACTAATGAATCAGACCCCCAGAAAGGATAATCTTCTTAAAGATTAAAAATCAGCATTTAAGCCTGATATTACTCAATCCTTGAGATTGACCTTAAAGATTGAGAATTACAAACTCATGGAATTCGATGATATCTAAACTCTAGTTTGAACGAGAAAATATTTTGATCAATTTAAAACCGATTTGTTTTCTGAAAACCTATTTTCAATGCGTTCATTACCATTGAACGTAAAATCCTGAGAATTCATCGGAATTCATTAGGTCACCTGAACCAAATCGGGTGTCAACCGTAAGAACGGTGGTTGCATAGCATGGTCGAAGACAGGACCTTGTACCAGACCAAAAAATTATAGGGTGATCTTTACTATTTCTCCTACAAAGGATAGTAATTGCATCCGACACGTTGTGGACCATAATCAAATGCATGTCATTAGACATTGCCTTAACAGTTGCTTGTTCATCACTTTCCTTTACAACCGGATGGTAGTTTACTGAAAGGTAATATACGGGGCAAGTATACTGGATGTGTTGCTTTCCTAATACAAGGTAAGCAAGTGGGTGACACAAAACCGCAAGTTTTGAGATAAAATTTAGAAAATCTGGAACCCACACAACACCCAAAAAAAACATTTTGCAACATCGATAACGGGTTAAATAGGAAAACTTATCTAGGGTAAAAGCTAGATTGAATTTTTAAAAGATCAAATATTTTCATAAAGATCCAATTTCCTTAAAGGATCTAAATTTTCATAGTCATGTGGGACTGTAAACCACAGTCGTTACTATCATTGTTTATACCACCGTACCAAAATCACTGATGTATAAAGTGTGAAAATAAAGAAGTGATTTGTGTGAAGTATGTTTTATTTCAAGTTCTATATTGCTTGAGGACAAGCAACGTTCAAGTGTAGGGATAATTGATATTGCTCAAAACAAACATATATTTAGTCGCAATATCGTTCCAAAATGTAATGTTTTTAATTGTAATTTCCTTATTTTTAGTTGTAATTGTTTAAATAAATAAGTGTGAAGACGAAAGACGGAGATCGCTCGAAAATGAAGATTTGAAGATGAAAATGAAGATTTGAAAGATGAAAATGTCCAAAACGCTCAAACGTACAAGTTACACTCCAAGTGGTTTAATTTATCGAAGAAAAACGTCTAAAAATTGACAAAAGTACAAGTCGCGGAACGCAAAGTACACGATATTAAATTATAAGAAAATGCGTTCGAGAAACCGGAACCGAGACATAAACCGGGCGTAAATGTACGAGACAACGGAGCAAAAATTACAAGTCAACTATGCACAAGAATATAATATAATATATATATATATAATTAATATAAATTATATATTATATATATATATATATATATATATATATATATATATATATATATATATATATATATATATATATATATATATATATATATGTCGACAAAGAAGAAAACAAAAAAATATGTGAGCTCGATCTGGCGGCCATGCGATCGCATGGGAAATAGGCATAAAACCCATGCGATCGCATGGGTTACTGTAGCAGGCCAAAATCCTATAAAAAGGCAGTTTGATCGAGAGTTTTATACACAATATTTTCATTTCTTCTCTGCATACTTATATTTATATTTATAATTATAATTTTAATTTAAGTTTATTTTAATAATAAGGTTATTGTAACGTTTAATTTACGGGTTTTAAATCAGAGTTCTGTCCGTGTACCACTACGCTAATAATATCGCTTTTTACCGTTCCAACTCGCTGTAAGTCTCCACGTCCTAACTTTATTTTCACGTATCGTTATTATCATTATTATTTCTATTGTTATTATTATTATTATTATTATTGTTGTTATTTTTATTGTTATCGTAATATTTATTATTATCGTCGTTATTATCGTTATTTATTATTTATTATTTTTATCGTTTATTATTATTATTATTGTTACCATGTCCACTTTATATAATTTATATTTTTACGCCGTTATAATGTCCAACTAAATATTCATAGTGGTAACTAAAATGTAGAACCTCTGGACAAATGGATTGAACCATATTATAATATTATGATGTAACTTTGACTATTTTTAATATTAAGTTTAATCACCAACCCATTGTTATATAATTTAATATTTTCACCCCTATCACATAATTTATTAAAATTAATAAGCGAAAGTGCATTGAATTTACATAAATTATGCTTCAACACCTCGGTGATCTAGACGAACATATGGACAAATTATTGACAACAATTTAGAAGTGTGATTCGGTGGTTTGGGTAATATTACAGTTTATATAATCGTGTAATTATAAAAATGGTATGACCGTTATAATTTTGGTTTTAACGAAAGTAAAAACTGGATTAAATCTCAATTTAAATAGTCGGGGTTTAATTTAATTCGCTAAAACGAGATCTAAACGAAAGTGAGATTTAGTTTTAGTTAATTAAATCTTTATAAATCGAAAGATAAAATATAAGGATATATATTAAAACATCGTAATCGGACTTAAAAACAATCCATAAATCCAGAGGGGACATATTTTAGTAGCCACTACTTTACCTTATTTTAAATCTCTTCAATTTCGCTTATTGCCATATCGTAAACTTTAATTACTTTTTACTATTTTGCTATATTTCCATGAAAAACCTTATTTATTCTACTTTGTTAAATTAGTTTAAATTGTATTTTTATTGTCGTTAATTTAGTTATTTCGTTTTAGTTAAATCTAATTTCCGTTCAATCAAGTAGTAAACCCTAATCCAAAATCCCCCTTTTAAATAGATTAAGTTTTAGCAATTAAAAAATCTTGAAAACTCCATCTCCCTGTGGAACGAACCGGATTTACCAAATAAACTATTACTATACGGATAGGACAAAGTTGCCTATATGTGTGAAATCAATCCGAAATCATAAGAACACCATATAATCACAAGCAATTCGTGTAATAAATTCAATCTAAAAAATAAAAGGACACGATCGAGCACATCAGATGCAATAAGGGACGTTTTTTTTTCTTTTTATAATTATGTGAGGCATATTATCAATGATGATAATGTTTAATCAGGTCGATGATAAAGACCTTTGCAAACACCACTTGCAATTTAATCAGTTATCTTTTACTCCGTAATAAGGATGTTCTAGATTGGAGAATTAGGCCAACGCAACACCAAACTTATTTTGATACGCGTTCCAGCAGCCATGTGAACCAAATGAAATTTGAGTAGGGCCTCTCTTTGCTACTTGGCGTGTTTTTATTTTCTTTTGGCCAACAATTACAAAAAATATTACCCCACTTAATTTATTAAAGGTATAGATATGATGTTAAAGATAAGTGGAGGGTAACGATTTAAGTTGCTGATACAAATTCTAACACCATAACTTGAGCCGTGATTTAATCTTCCACTTTGGTGTGCGATCCAGTTTGCTTGATTGGGCCAAGATGTTTATTGAGCCACGTTCAATTTGTTGTGGAGATGTGGTCATCCAATCTTTATTTTCTTTTCTGTTGGTTTGGACAAACGTCAATGAAGAATAAAATGAGGGATGATGATTGTGATCGACAATAAGCCGATGATGTTATGCTTATGATAATTATGATAATCACGATGGGCATAAGGATGATGATGGTTTATTAGTTGGGCAATTGATGATTGAGGAAGAAAAAGAAAAATATACTTGTTAAGTAAATTAGGATCCTAAGTTTAACTAAAAAGCACAGATAGATTAATGGTTTGGGTGTGTTTCATGTTAGCAAGAGGTCTCGGGTTCGAGCCCCGGTTGTAGCATTTTTTTTAGAAAAAGAAGAATAAGAATTATGGGAAACAGAAAAACAAGGGTTATATATTATTTAGATAGGAATTATTTCAGAAAAATCTAAATGGATCGATGGTTAGAAAGTGTTATCGGATTAGCGGGACGTCGCGGGTTCAAACCCGGACTTGGGCACTTTTTAAGGGCTACTTCTTTGAGGTAGTTTACTTATTACTCAATATTATTATTATTATTATTATTATTATTATTATTATTATTATTATTATTATTATTATTATTATTAGTTATTTATTATTATTAATATTACCATTATTATTATTACAACATATGTTACTTACATAAAATGTATCTAACACATATATAATACCTATGTTAATAATACAAACTATTTTGTTTTCAAAATAAAATATTATTATTTATTATTAATTAAATTACATATAAGATATAAATATATGTTAATATAACCTTATATATAAATTTTAATACATCATATATTTTTTAATTAAAATACTTTAATAAGAATCCGATATATATAAATACTAACTATGTAATTAAAATATATAAAATAGATATAATTAATATATTTATTTAAGGTAACATATAAATCATTAATAAAACTAGTATATTAATAATATCAACTTGTTTAAATCTTATTATATGTTTTAATGTATATAAATAATATAGGTTGGTGAATCTGAGGCCAACCCTGCATTGTTCAGTTCCGTCGTATGCATATTTTTACTACAAAATATCGTATTGTGAGTTCATTTGATTCCCTTTTACTCTTTACATTTTTGGGACTGAGAATACATGCGCTACTTTTACAACTGCTTTATTAAATGCTTTTGAAATACATTTTGAACTGTGAATACATGAAATGCTCTTATAAATGTTTGACGAGATAGACACAAGCAAAACATTCCTCGAATGAATTATGTGGACGTGATAATTGCCACCATTGAATTATGTGGACGTGATAATTGCCACAATTGATATGAATATTTTTTCCCTGATTATTATTGCTTGGTAACATAAGAATTAGGGATCATCACTAATTTTGAGAATTAGTGCACGCCTAATTGACGCGAATCCTAAAGGTCGCTACCGGGTTTAACACCCCCACCCAGAATGTTCACTAGACGGAAGGGCTAGTGGGCGTGGTGTTTAGTACTTCGAAGTTTATATGATTATTATACAGACGAGATGTTCTATTTTGGGGATATTATTATGCGCATTATATGTTAAGGTCGGTTACCAAGCCAAGCTATGAAAGCAATGAAAAGTGAATGTTATGTATCGAGAGAATGATTTTATACACAGGTTATGTGTATGTTTTTTTTGGTGCACGAGATATGTGTACGGTTACTAAGATTTATGAAAGATGATTTCGTACACGAGAAAGGTGTACTGTATTTAAAATATATCGCATGTACATTATAGGTGGGTGTAGGATTCGGGCCTATTTGTACCATGCAGCATTTAAATCTTGTGGTCTATCAAAATGATGAATTTTATTGTTTTATGATAAACTTATGAACTCACCAACCTTTTGGTTGACACTTTAAAGCATGTTTATTCTCAGGTGTGAAAGAAATCTTCCGCTGTGCATTTGCTCATATTACATGGAGTCATTCATGGCATATAGAGGTCAGAACCTCGCAATGGGACCAACTGTTGAAGACTTCGTCCAGATGGATTAGGACGGGTCACTACAGAAAGGATATGGGTTCTAAACTTTATTCAACTTCCAGTTATTCTTGAGAACAATTCTCAGGTTGCAGTGCCAGTCTAGGAAGTTTGAACATTGAGTTTATCCTTCTCCAACAAAGAAGGAAGTGTGTTTTGGTTTACGTTTTGATTATTTGACATCTACAACAGATATAAGATTCAATTTAGTATTTTCGATATTGAGCTTTAATAAATTAACTACCCAAGTTTTTATAATATTTTTTAAAAAACAATTAATTTACGAAAGCCTAAGATCCACATAAAGGTTCCATAGCCACATCTGTTGATCAGCTAGCAGTTATGGAGTCTATTGGTAGGTAGCGGGTACCAATTGCATTACAAGTACAACTCTTAGATCTTTATGGGACCTAGAGATATATGTAGTCCAACAAACCACTATTATCTAATGGCATGTTTGTCCCATCATTGCCTCGAACTCAGGTCTCACCGTGAATACGATTAAGTCGTCCAATTTGGAAACAGTGGAAATTCACGCTAGTCTCACTAGATCGAAAAATCCACCTCGTGGCTATAATTCAGCCTAGTCTCACTAGATCAGAAAAATAACGAGGAGTGTTTGCAAGCTCATTGGATGGCATGACTTAAATTTGACTGGTATTCTGGAAAAAGTTTGTGTCAACGAATAATGTATGCACACAAGATTCGCTACACTATTAGTTAAAAAACATTTTAACCAATTGTATATGTCAATTATGTTTGTGATCTAATTTGTTATTTAATTTATAGGATATAAAAATAACAAATACACAAACGTGTATCGTTTTAAAACAGTTTTAAAAGATGTCGTCCACATATATTATTTGACTTTCAAAATCATTTAACTTTAAACTCGTTAGAGTTTAACTTTTAAAATCATCAATTTTAATCTTTAAAATCGTTTACGGTTTTATTTGATGTTTTCATCAAAAACATATATAACTTGAGTCTCAAAATTATTTAACTTTAAACTCGTTAGAGTTTAACCTTTTAAAATCATCAATTTTAATATTTAAAACTCGTTACCGGTTTTATTTAATGTTTTCATAAAAAAACATTTAGCATATATATTTTAATCAATAATTATATATAAATGCAAAATTAAAACACAACTATATCATGCATCACACATACATAGCCTAGCCCAAAAATCCTATGCTTGATCTCATGAGCCGACATGGGATCAAGAGGTCAAACTAAGGGTAATATCGTAGCTCCCACTTAATTCAAGAATCAAGTGAAAACTTGACAAACGTCATCGTTGTCAACTTGACCTGTTCGTCATCTTCTAAGTCAAACCTCATGTTGCATCTTTATCTTTAATCTTCATCTTATTACATTTATTTAAAATTAAAAAATAAAACTAATCTAATACTTTTACAATTTAGAATAAACTTAAATACAATACTATGAAAATGAAAAATAAATATAATACAACTTTGGCTTCAAAATGGTCTTTCTTATAAAAGTAAATAATCAATATGACTTAATATTACTGTTATCAACAATCACAACAATCATACATAGGTCGGGGCATTATGGGCTATGTATGCAATCATAATTTTAATAACTACATTATTAAACTTAAATTTGGTTTGTCCATGGTTACAATGCATGTGTATAACCATGGAATAAAACAATCAACAATTATAATAAATATTCAAGCCATAACAATTAAATCTACAATTTAAAATAGTGATATTATTTCAATCATATTTGTGCGTCATGAGGTTAAGTCTAGATCAACCGAGTTGACTTTAAAAACCAAAAATGTTTCGACTTTCACCAATATACCACAAAGCTAAATCTAAAGAATAGTCACACGACAATTAAGATGGCGTAAAAGCGGCTCGGATACCACTGTTGGAAAATCGTGTGTACTTTTAAATCAGATTAACGCAGCGGATAGTTAAAATAATAATCAATTATTATTTTATAAACTATTTACAAAATTAAATATTCATATATTTAAATTTAATAAAACATGCACATGATTATCGATCCCAAAGATCCAGTTACACCACTAATAATTGTCAAAATATGTAATTCACAAAGTGAGTAAACGATATACCTTTCTTGAAGAAACTGATTGAAGGAGAGAAACCTACGATCAAAAATATGACCGTCTCTTAGGATAGTCCACTCTACACTTCAAACGATCGTCAATGAATGCTAGTCCAAACCCAAGTAATAATTAATCAACCTTTGATTAATATTATGAATCCAAAATGATACTCCATATGAAACAATGTTATTTTTTCTTACTCACTCTCTTTTTAATTCTCTCGTCCATATATATAATATGAAGTAAAGTGAAGCGTATCAATCAATTTGAATCACGGATATATTTTCCTTTATAAGACAAACAACTTTTTCAATGATCAGATATTGAAATAGAAATAAGATATGGAGTATAAATTCATTAAACGATAAAGTCGTATTTCTCAAATACTTTAGAGGTATGTTATGTAACTTATAATTAATAATTTCTATCATGTCGTTTTCATGTGAATAGTAAATTAATTAATTTCGTTATATTTACTATTCATATGAATAATAAATGAATTAATTTCGATTTACTATTTTGTTACGTGAGTAATATATATACATCATATATATATTTTATTTGACGTCTCGGTGTATATGTGTGTGACCCCGAAGGCTCAAATGAAGTTGACCATATAGTTATATGTTATACCTTGCACATTAATCCTACAATAATTGCATACATATGATATAATTAATCTTAAGCTCAAATTTGATCTGCAGATTAGTTAAATGGTCTAAACTCTAGATGTTATAGTATACCTTTATATCAGATGAGAAATTTGTAACTATTTTGTTGTACTCCGTCTTCCGTAAATGAAAATTCATCCATCGTAGCAGAATCTTTAATCTTTTCTGGTGGTAGACTCATAAGCTCCTCTACATCCTAATGACATATATAATAGGAATAAAGAGGCATTAGTTTTTAGACATTATAAGAATTGTATGATTTCCACCATAAAAGTAAATTAAGAAGCTTTTGTGCTCTTGGAATTTGGAACAGATGGGAGAGTTTCTATTGAAAGAAGCAAATTCTTTAAAGAGATTTTCATTACCTGATTATCGCCAACCAATTCTACCAACTGAGGCGTTTTCTTTAAATCGAGGTCTGCTAATAATTGTATCTGAAGGAGTATACATTACCATGTCTTAGCAGTTAATTTAGACATCATATGATTCAAAAAGGTCCAACTTCTTGGCAAGTCAGTCATGAAATTAACTTACCTTAATTATTTGAGATATCACTCCAAGCACAAGGTGTCTCTGAAACAAACGCAAATGTTGTTCTTATATATCCAAAAGAAATATATATTCTACTATATTAACTAGAGCTAAATGAGCACAATGGAACTCATTAAAGATGTGATTCCAAAATGCAAGCGTTTGCGTGCATATTGGAATGACCAATCCAATTGTATTTCTAGGATGCTCTTTAAAAGGGTTGTGCATTGCAGAGCATGAGCTTTAAAATCTAAACCAAAAAATGGTAGGTGGTACGTAAGGTACAACTTCCAGTGTTTTATATGATCCCATAAACAAAATTACATGTTTTGACATGAACATGAGTGAATGACTGACTGAATGGACCTATAAACTGAAAAATATACATCAAGGACGCATCAAATCAGTGGACCTTTACAAGATAGTTTCTTTAATGCATTTTGAGCTAAGACAACCAATTAGCATACTCACCCTTCCTTCAATGAAGTCCTGTGTTCCTATGTTAACCACAGTGCACCCTGAGGAAGACAATGGTTCAAATGCTTATAAAGACCATGTTGAATCCCTCAATGATGTTGAAGTCGAGCACGACACAGATGTAACCACAATACGGAAACCAGTGAAGTGCTCGGGTAAGGTCCTCAACCCTCAAAAAATTCGGGGCAGGGCAGCATGAACCAGGCCAATTTTAAACGATTTTTGTTAAACATTAATGTATTTCTAGAATAATCTAGAATTAATTAGGGTTAGATATTTAAGTAATAGATATTTTTAACAAAAAAATCTAGATATTTCTAATAAAAATATCTAGATATTATTAACAAAAAATCTAGATATTTCTAACAAAATATCTAGATATTTATCCTATATTTGAGCCTATAAATAGGCTAACATGTAATGCATTTGATGTAACAACAAAAACATACAATTCAAATTCAAGTAATAAACACACAATCCTTCTAAATCACAAGTCTTCTCCACATCCCCTCTTTTTACAAATCAACTAAACACTACAAACTTACTACATCTAAATCAAAACTAATCAACACTCCTAATAAATCAAAACACTACAACTAATTCTAACAAGTGGTATCAGAGCCATTTTGGGCGTTCGTTCGAGTACACCATGACTACCGTTGGTGCGTATAATATTCTCGTCCCCATCTTTGATGGTGATAACTATGATTTTTGGAGTATCCGAATGAAGACATATTTCCAAGCTCAAAGCTTATGGGATATTGTCGAAGTTGGTTTTACAACTCCAAAAGACGTCGAAACTCTGTCCGCGGAAGAACAGAAAAAATACAACAAAAATGTTGTAAGAAATGCTGCCGCTCTAGGATATATTCAACAAGCCTTGACACCGTCTATCTTTCCACGAATCATGGGAGCTACGACAGCCAAGGAGGCGTGGAAAATACTTCAAGAAGAATTTCAAGGAAACGTCAAGGTAAGATCCGTCAAACTACTAACTCTAAGACGAGATTTTGAAAATTTAAATATGAAAGAGACCGAGACCATTAAAGATTACTATTCTAGAATCAAAGAAATAGTAAATCAAATGAGAGCCTATGGAGATAATATAACTGACAAAAGGATCGTAGAAAAGATACTTATCAGTATGACTGAAAAATACGATCATGTCATTACTGCTATCGAAGAGTCGAAAGACATCGAGACTCTGTCGGTACCAGAATTAATTGGCTCTCTTGAAGCATATGAGGCTAGACTGAGTCGGTGTAGTGAAAACTCACTTGAAAGTGCCTTTCAGTCTAAACTCAAATTACGGTCTCAAAAATCAAACAATGGGGGGAAAAGAAATTTTGAAGAAAATTCGAGAGGAGGAGAAAAACCCAGAACTGGGTTCGACCCGAGAAGAAGAACCTATTCTCCATGTGGTATTTGCAAAAGGACAAACCATTTAGAGAAAGATTATTTTCACAAAGGAAAGCCACAATGCAATAACTGCAAAAGATTTGGGCATATAGAAAAAGATTGCCGTTTAAAACAAAATCATCGAGCTAACTTCACGGAAGAAAATGAAGATATACCGGAGAACAAAAATCAGCTATTCTATGCCTGCCATGTCGCAAATAAATAGAGGGACGATACTTGGTTGATCGACAGTGGGTGCAGCAACCACATGACAGGAGATGAAAAGTTATTTGATAGTATCAACACGTCCGTAAAGTCCCGCGTCAAACTAGGGAATGGAGCGCTTGTTGACACTAAAGGCAAAGGTACAATTACTGTTCAAACTAATAACTCCACTCGATCTGTTAATGAAGTTCTTCTAGTACCAAGCTTAGCAAGTAACTTGCTAAGTGTTGGCCAAATGATGGAGCACGTATACTCTTTACTCTTCGAAGACAAATCATGTGTTATTCGTGACAAGAAAAACAACTATAAATTAATAGCCGAAGTTCCAATGGAGAACTGCAACTTTCCGCTTCGTTGGCAGTATATCCAAGACACAGCCATGAAAGTTCAAGTTGAAGAGTCATGGCTATGGCATCGAAGATTTGGCCACTTTAACTATCACGCACTAAAAATCCTCCAACAGAAGAATATGATGAGAGACTTGCCTAACATAGAAGAGATCACCGACACGTGTGAAAGCTGTGTGCTGGGCAAGCAACATCGAAAAACTTTCCCTCGTGACAAAGCTTGGAGAGCGAAAGGTATACTGGAGCTGGTGCACACTGACGTTTGTGGACCAATGAGGACCCCGTCACTTAACCAAAACAGGTACTTTATTCTCTTCATCGATGACTATTCTAGAATGACATGGGTGTACTTCATGCGTGAAAAATCTGAAGTATTTACTATATTCAAGAAGTTCAAGAATTTTGTAGAAAAGAGTAGTGGCCATCATATAAAAACACTAAGAAGTGATATAGGAAAAGAATACACCTCTACACAGTTTAACAAATTCTGTGAAGACGAAGGAGTTAAACGCCAACTCACTGTTGGTTACACCCCAGAACAAAATGGCGTCTCTGAACGCAAAAATAGAACTGTAATGGAAATGGCCAAAACAATGATACATGAAAAAGGCCTTCCAAACAGTTTCTGGGTTGAAGCTGTATACATGGCTGTATATATACTAAATCGATGTCCCACGAAAGCCGTAGAAAACAAGACTCCAATTGAGGCATGGAGCGGAAGGAAACCATCAGCGAAACATCTGCGAGTATTTGGGAGTATTTGCTACATCCACGTTCCTAAGGAAAAACGTCACAAGCTCCAAGAAAAATCAGAAAAAGGAATATTCTTGGGCTACAGCACACAGTCTAAAGGCTACCGAGTCTATAACCTGAAGACTAATAACATCGTGATCAGCCAAGATGTGGAGTTTGATGAAGACGCTTCTTGGAACTGGGAAAAGGACAAAGTTGAAAAACAAACATATCTTCCTAGGATATCTATGGAAATTCCAGCCCAACAACCACTACAAGTTGAGCATTCTGAACAACATGAAAGTACCGGTGAAACAAGCCCTGCTACACCAACTTCTCCATCAACAAGATTACCTTTGGCGCAAGACGAGTCAAGTCCAGAGTCAACACCTGGAAGAGTCAAAGCGTTAGCAGAGATATACGAGACTTGCAACTTTACAACTATAGAACCTGAAAGCTATGAAGATGCAGCCAAAGATGAAAAATGGGTGACTGCTATGAACGAAGAAATCAGAATGATCGAGAAAAACAACACATGGGAGTTAGTTGATCCTCCAGAAAATAAAGAAATCATTGGAGTAAAGTGGGTTTACAAAACAAAGCTCAACTCTGATGGTTCTATACAAAAACATAAAGCAAGGCTAGTAGCTAAAGGCTACTCACAACAACCAGGAGTCGACTACAATGAAACATTCGCACCCGTAGCTCGACTGGATACTATAAGAGCACTTGTGGCATTAGCAGCTTAACGAAGGTGGAAGATTCACCAACTAGATGTGAAATCAGCCTTTCTTAACGGGTTTCTCGAAGAAGAAATATACGTGGAGCAACCACAAGGGTTCATTCAAAAAGGAAAAGAAGATCAAGTTCTAAAGCTAAAGAAAGCTTTATATGGACTAAAACAAGCACCACGAGCATGGTATAGCCGCATTGACAGCTATTTCACAAGTTCAGGTTTCAGGAGGAGTCAAAGTGAGCCCACACTCTACATCGAAACCCAAGGTAACTCTGACACTCTCATTATTTCCTTGTACGTCGATGATCTTATATATACGGGAAACAATGAGAGAATGATACAAGAATTTAAAGAAGACATGATGAAAACATTCGAGATGAGTGACCTTGGTTTGATGCGTTATTTTCTTGGCATCGAAATTAGTCAAGAAAATGAAGGCATCTTCATATGTCAAAAGAAATACACAGAAAATCTCCTGAAGAAATTTAAACTATACGGTTGCAAAACTGTCGCCACACCACTAGTTGCCAATGAGAAGATGAGACAAGAAGATGGATCTGAGAAAGCAGACGCTTCAAGATTCAGAAGTCTCATTGGAAGCCTACTCTATCTGACAGCAACAAGACCAGACATCATGTACGCAACAAGTCTACTATCCAGGTACATGCAAAACCCTACTCAAATACATTATGGAGCTTCTAAAAGAATATTAAGATACTTGCAAGATACCATGGACTATGGAATATGGTACAAGCCCACTATAGACTCGAAGCTTCATGGATACACTGGTAGTGATTGGGCCGGATCGGTGGATGACATGAGAAGTACTTCCGGATACGCATTCACACTTGGATCTGGTGTATTCTCATGGACATCAAAGAAACAAGAAATAGTGGCACAATCATCAGCCGAAGCCGAGTACGTAGCAGCTGCAAACTCAGCTAATCAAGCTATATGGCTAAAGAGAATTCTAGAAGACATGGGCAAAAAACAAGATGAAGCTACAAAAATATTCTGCGACAACAAGTCTGCAATTGCAATGGCAAAGAATCCTGTGTTTCACGGCAGAACAAAACATATTGACATCAAATATCACTTTTTGCGAGAAGTCTCCGCCAAGAAAGATATTGAATTAAAATACTGCAAGACCGAAGAGCAGATTGCAGACATATTCACCAAAGCACTGCCAAGACCAAAGTTTGAGTTCTTACGCAACATGCTCGGAGTAACATCGAAATACATTAAGGAGGAGTGTTAAACATTAATGTATTTCTAGAATAATCTAGAATTAATTAGGGTTAGATATTTAAGTAATAGATATTTTTAACAAAAAAATCTAGATATTTCTAATAAAAATATCTAGATATTATTAACAAAAAATCTAGATATTTCTAACAAAATATCTAGATATTTATCCTATATTTGAGCCTATAAATAGGCTAACATGTAATGCATTTGATGTAACAACAAAAATATACAATTCAAATTCAAGTAATAAACACACAATCCTTCTAAATCACAAGTCTTCTCCACATCCCCTCTTTTTACAAATCAACTAAACACTACAAACTTACTACATCTAAATCAAAACTAATCAACACTCCTAATAAATCAAAACACTACAACTAATTCTAACAGTTTTGAGGGAAATATCAATGCTAATCAAAATTAATAACGTATAAGAATTGATTCATGCCTCTAGACAGAATGAGGCTCTCGTTGAGTGGATCAGAAGGATTGGGCAATATAAATAAAGGTCGCATGGTTGGGAGATCAATCACATAATTCCAAATTCAATTCATTGGTATTCAAGAAACTAAGGTGTCCTAAGGAGTCATTAAGAGTTTTAAAAGAAATATGAAAGTGTTGGAAAAATTATGTTGAAAAGTGTGTTTTCACCAATATTTGGTCACAATTTAATATATGATAGAGTGATATATATTAATGACTAGTTAGTGAGTTTTGTAGCCTCTAACGAGGGCTTTACAACGAACTAAAGTGTGTCCAATAAGGATTAAAGGTGAATGAGATATCGAGTCTCAAAGTTGTTAGTTTGGTACAAAGTTATCTTGAAGGATAAGTAAAGTGGAAGTTGTCCCACATCGGTTGTAGGAACAAACTTAAGG
Organism: Rutidosis leptorrhynchoides; assembly: GCF_046630445.1. Taxonomy (NCBI): domain Eukaryota; kingdom Viridiplantae; phylum Streptophyta; class Magnoliopsida; order Asterales; family Asteraceae; genus Rutidosis; species Rutidosis leptorrhynchoides. The sequence continues at coordinate 76,594,305 of NC_092338.1, read as the reverse complement.
CCTTACTCTTCACTATAAATAAAGCCTTTAGGCTTTGTTGAAAATACACCAAAAACAAGAGAGCACAAATATAATTAGTTTTTTCCCTCTCAGTCGCAACAAGGTCTTCTCATTCCGGTTATCTTTCAGGCAAGTGTTCAAGTCCGGCAGTACGCTGCTTCGAGCCGGTGTACCCTGGGAACATACGTCGAATCTGTTTAAGGGAATTGTGTCAAACACAAGCCCGGTTCAACCCTTCTATTTGGTTAGATCGTCAAATCGGTTAGATCGTTCTATCTTTTTCCATTCTTATTATGATTATTTATTATACATATTGTCTATCTGATTATTATGTTTATGATAATATGTATAATTGTTTCAGTTTCGTATACATATTTCCTACAAACTTAAACAGATTGACCCAAAAATGGAAACTGAAATAATATATTTGAGTAAACTGCCGTATGAGATAAACATATATCAGATTGTTACATGGTTTAAATTAATTTGATAGAGTTGACATTATCATCCTATTGGGTTTTACATAAATATAAGTTTATACTGTATGTATGATCATGTGTGTTATTTGATTTATATATTAGGATATTGATAATACTTGATTTAAGATTTTATGTATAATTGATCATGATAAGGACTCATAAACCAAGTATACAAAGCAGCATAGTAGATGTGTGATAAATATTTCAAGAGTATTTATGGTGCGGATATTTTTTTTATACGTGTATAAATTTGCGGACACCAATGTTTACGATTATATATTTTTATATAATATTATATAATATGCGTAGGAAACTAAATCAACCTGCTTGTTGTTTCTAAATTATGAACAATATATATTAGATCTGCTATCTTGTTCATATTAATACAAATTGTTATAATTTTGTATTTGATTCTGCTTCCCCTGCTATTAACCCAATGTTTGCATAAATCATATGAGATGTGATATTTAATTTGTGAACTGAATTGCGTTAGAACATACTATAAAATAATTTGTGTTTTAATCAAATTATTTAAACATCGATATGTTTTGATATGTTGGTAAACGTATTTTATATGGGTTCCTTTTCTATGGATTATAGTATATAATCTGAGTATTGATTTTGATTATATTTAGAGTCTATAACAAAGATAATGATAAGGATTTGGACCTCTTTATATATTAATGTCATAAAATTCAATTTGCGCCTTATATACTTCGGTTTAATGGATTGCCATTATTTATTATTGATGTTTTACGGGGTACATGATAATCTATGTGTGCTAAATTATTCCGATAATATGTAATCATCATCTTATGAGTTGAATAATTGGCTGAAATTATGATTATCATGACGCTTGTATATGTAAAAGTTTATGCCGATTTTAAAGGCACATATTGTGCGTGAAAGTTTAATGTATATTATTGCCTTAATTAAGTTGAACTTTATGAGCATGCCCATAAAAAATATATGATTTATTTAATATGCTTATGCTTATATGAAGATGGAATACATAAATTCTTAAAATAGTCCCTGTTTTGAAATAAACTGAATTGTTAACTATTTGTGATGTAACTGGTTTTGGTGTGCTATGCACAATTGATATTATGGTTAGTATTTAATTATACGAATATTAATATTATGCGCATTGTGATTATGTGGATATATTTATATTGAGATATATAGCTATTATTATTATACTCTGTATCTATTATGATTATAGATATCTAGAGTCTATATTTGAAAATATATCCATATAAATAAGAATTGGCGATTATAGTTGTTTATATACATCTATATAAATGTCATTGATATATGCTACATATATATAATTTATGTTAGTTTTGGGTACGAAGGAACTTTATTTAATTAATAAATGTGACTATTAATTATTATTTATAAGTTCGGAATTGTTATTAATAATTGTTGTGATTAATTTTCGAGTAGAATATCGCTCCCGAGCACTCACTCGATCATATCATTGTTGCGACAGTACCACCGTTGCCAAATGCGGTTCTTTCTCATGTTGAGAAACTCGAATTCACTCCGTGAACTTTAAACGTTGGCAGTAAAGATGTTCTTTTATCTGACCACGCTGAACCTTGCGAGGTTCTTGACTGAACCTTGCGAGGTTCATGTCTGAAACCGCTCCCAAACTTGTTGAAGGGGAACATGACGCGGTTTGTACTCAGGTTGAAAGACCTGAAAAGTTCACTTGTGTGAACTTTAAACGTTGGCAGTAAAAGACACGTTGAACCTTGTGAGGTTCTTGACTGAATCTTGCGAGATTCTTGACTGAACCTTGCGAGGTTCTTGACTGAACCTTGCGAGGTTCTTGACTAAAATTGCTCCCCAGCTTGCTAAAGGGGATGCTCAAACTGTGAGCGCGGTTCATGATCGGAATCTTTCGGATTCCTTGTGCCGAAACTATGTCTCGAATGACATGTTCGTCTTGTTCTATAACGTGTTGACGAATAGTTTTCAAATTGTTTCCGGATTGTTTTCGGACAACTTTCTGGACTGCTTTCCAGACCGGTTCAGGACTGCTCGCGGGCTGTTTCTGACTCGCTAAGTTATTTAACCTGTTTGGTTATTTAACTCATTTGGTTAACCCAATTGGATTAAACCGTGTTCGTTTCACCTGTTAGGGTTGAAACCTTGTTTGATTTAATCTATTGGGTTGAAACCTTGTTTGGTTTAACCGTTTGGGTTAAAACCTGGTTTGGTTTAATTGTTTGGGTGGAAACTTTTTTTTTTTTTTTTTTTTTTTGGTTTAACCTATTTCGTACACGGTAAAATGAAACTTTTATTTGGGTTGAAAACCCAAATTAGTTTAGTTCACGTGGTATTTGTTGACGGAAATTTCATTTTTGCTAAAACAGAAAATTTTAGTTTATATTTCAGAGTGATGATCCTGGAAATTGACCTCTGGATAGGAACTCACATTGAATAATGTGTTGTATGTTCCTGAGATTCGTAAGGAATCTGGTGTTCGGATGGTTGTTGAACAAGTTTGGCGTTTAAAAAAATGGAATGTATGTTCAAAAGGTCATGTTGACCGAGAGTGAATGTATGTTTAAAAGGGTTATGCGCTATAAATGTGAGACTTGTGTTAAAGTCAAATTAACGAGATCATCTTCGGTTGAATGAATAACCGAAACCCTTGATATAGTCCACACCGATGTGTGTGATTTGAAATCCATTCCAACAAGGAATGGTAACAAGTACTTCATTACGTTTATCGGTGATATCACGAAGTATTGTTATTTTTACTTGTTGAAAAGTAAAGATGAAGCAATTGATAAGTTGATTTCTTATAAAAACGAAGTTGAGAATCAACTTGAACGGAAAATCAAGGTTGTTTTTAGTGATAAAGGTAGTGAATATGTGGCACCTTTTGCTGAATTTTGTTCACAAAATGGCATTAGACATGAATAATTCACAACACCTTACTCACCCCAATCGAATGAGACTATTGAATGAAAGAATAGAACCTTGAAAGAAATGGTGATCGCCAAAGTGTGGGGGAAGTCATTCTTTCGAATACCTCAAAGTGTGGGGGTGCCTAGCAAAGGTAGATTTTCCATTACCTAAGGCACAAAAGAAATGATCAAAGACTGTTGACTGCATAGTTATCGGATATGTTGTACACAGTTATCGCTTCCTTGTGTATGAATCCAATATTCCGGATATAGACAAGGGCCTGAAAATGGAATAGAGAAACGTTTCATTCTTTGAAATTGTATTTACATACCTTTAAAATGAACGTGGAAATTCGTCTATGATAGACAATGAAGGTGTTCAAGATAAGAAACCTAATGAGCTAGTTCAAGAGGAACTAGTAGATATGAAGAACTTCCTCGAAAGGATCTCAATGAAGAGATGCCATCAAATATTTATTTTGTGATAATAAAATGATTATTTGATATGGACACGAGGGATTTCTATGGAAAATTCTATTTATAGAGAATTAAAGGAACTTCCTTGATAAATGGCATACAAATTATATGCTTATAGAGGAACTAATACTGAATGTATGAAAAGATATACATGATATCTTAAACCCTCTTAAATGGCATATTTAAGGCGGTATGTTTAAGTATATGACGTCGATTTTGTCATGATACAAGAGATATGATATGACATTTCTTGTGAGAAAAGCTATGAAGAATATGAATGATGAGTCTTTTATTCTAATGCTTTGTTTATGGAGTACTAGACTTGGACTTGTTAGTGATGATCATCTGCAGAGATCAATTAACAGCTAATATTCACTGTGTTGAATTTATGTAAGGACAAAATCACTTTCATTCAGTAATAGAAGCATTTAGTATATTGTGAAACCAGATTTGTAATCATCATTGATGATGTTTATTATTCCATTTTATGTGGAATATGATTTTGAAGATAATTATAAATATAAAGATGACAATCTTTATTATATTATTATCTTGAGATTTGAATTACCTAATCGGAATTCAGATGTGGAAATATCATTTGAGTGCGAGAACCTTGTTAATTTTTCTAAATAACTAAGAATTGCTCAAATGTATTTAAATATGAATCACAAAAGATGTAAATCTTATGTGTGGGCATTTGAACGCTTCATTGATTAGAATCATATTAGATATATATGATTATGATATCAAGTTGCAAGACATGTGGGGGAAGCTTTATAAGGATAAGCGGTAACCCTAGTTGGTTGTGTAAAATGAACACAGTAGCTTGAAAATGTGGGGTGTCTTGCATTTTGATAGCAAGAACATGATACATGCTAATGTGTTCTAATGTATCTAATGAGTTGTACTCGATTCGACTTAACATATGTTGTAAGCAAGCTGAGTAGATACAAGAGTAATCTAAGTATATCTCATTGGAGTTGTATGATTCCAGAGCGACAAGTGGATATGTATTCACACTTGGAAGTGCTGCTGTTTCGTGGAAATCGTTTAAACAAATGATTATTGCTAGACCCACGATGGAATCATAATTCATCGCTTTAGATAAAGCTGGTGAAGAACCAAAATGGCTACGTCAATTCGTTGAGGATATACCAAGATGGCCTAAGCTGGTGTCGGCCATATGTATACATTGTAATAGCCAATCGATGATTGGTAGAGCTCATATTACAATTTGTAATGGTAAGAATAAAAATATGAGACGTAGACATATATAGTACGACAACTAATCTCTACAGAAATTATCATTATTGACTACGTGAAGTCAAAGGATAATATTGCGGATCCGCTGACAAAAGGCTTAAGCAGAGAGTTAGTGTATAAGTCGTGCGTGGGAATGGGACTGAAGCCCATGAAAGGCTAAGTTTATATGAAGGAAAACCTAACTCAGTTGACTGGAGATCCCAAGATCTAAGTTCAATAGGACAACCTACTTGTATGAACGGGCGACGGTCACTGTGGGGGAGTTAATTACTAAACAAGCAACCCCTACACCTTTTAAAGGGAGTTTACTAATTAAGAGTATACTTCCTAGTCCATTCCTAAAAGTGACATGTAAGAGGATAAGCCAATGGCTTTTAATGATTCAACTGAAATAATCATGCGTGATTAATCAGTAGCCATGCGGTGGTGAATCACCTATGTGAGAGAGAAGTGGGGTCGCTTCGAAGGGTATTGTTAGGGCACAATACTTGATAAGCTCTCGCAGAACCAGGCTAATGTTCATGACCATAACGAACATAACTATGAGGACTTGACGTTGTTAGGGAGAGTCTTGTGTGAAGCGTATTGTCGCCTACACAAACGGTAGACGAGATCAAAGATATCGCCGTCTACTCAGAGCCAGTAGACTAAGTGCGTTTTCACAAGCGAAAGTTCAAAGGGTAACACCTACTTATCGTATGCAAGATTCAACAGCTGAAACTTAATCGGAATATTGTTGTTTCTGAGATCGATCTCCATTCACGTGGGGGATTGTTGGAAAAATTATGTTGAAAAGTGTGTTTTCACCAATATTTGGACACAATTTAATATATGATAGAGTGATATATATTAATGACTAGTTAGTGAGTTTTGTAGCCTCTAACGAGGGCTTTAAACGAACTAAAGTGTGTCTAATAAGGATTAAAGGTGAATGAGATATCGAGTCTCAAAGTTGCTAGTTTGGTACAAAGTTATCTTGAAGGATAAGTAAAGTGGAAGTTGTCCCACATTGGTTGTGGGAACAAACTTAAGGCCTTACTCTCCACTGTAAATAAAGCCTTTAGGCTTTGTTGAAAATACACCAAAAACAAGAGAGCACAAACATAATTAGTTTTTTCCCTCTCAGCTGCAACAAGGTCTCCCCATTCCGGTTATCTTTCAGGCATGTGTTCAAGTCCGGCAGTACGCTGCTTCGAGCCGGTGTACCCTGGGAACAGACGTCGAATCTGTTTAAGGGAATTGTGTCAAACACAAGCCCGGTTCAACCCTTCTATTTGGTTAGATCGTCAAATCGGTTAGATCGTTCTATCTTTTTCCGTTCTTATTATGATTATTTATTATACATATTGTCTATCTGATTATTATGTTTATGATAATATGTATAATTGTTTCAGTTTCGTATACATATTTTCTACAGAAAGTGTATACAATAAGGGGTGCAAGTAGGTTCAAATGATCGGGCGGGCTGTTCTCGTTGTAGAGATGACACTTTCTAATTCATTGAACATTGGCAATGTTAAAACATTTTGGCCACATTGCTCGAGTTCTTACCGGATCAAAAGGAAGTTTTGTTAGTTTCGTTAATAAATGTGTACACTCCCAAACTCGAGTCGAATAATCTCATTTTACGGAATCATTTTGCTTCCGTGAAAATGGGAATCACACACACGCGTTGGATGGACGGTCCACTTTATTTCAAAAATTGTAGGGATTTGAAAGTTGATCTAAAAAGTTGGAATGGTCGTAATGTGGTGAAACAAGAATTGGAGCTTCTCAAGTTGCGGTTAGACTTTAAAGTTTTGAAGGTGACATTACAAAATCGTGATCTAACTATCGCGGAACCAAGAGAAAACTACAGGCAGAGGTTTAATACTCAAGTGGAACCAAGAGAAAACTAGACACGTACGAATTGGTTGAAATTTGGGGACAAAAGCTATCGGTTCTTTCATGCGGTTTCAAAAATTCGCAAACAATAATTGCACATCGCGGGCTTATACATAATCGAAGTGTGGGTGGACTAACCCAACACAATTATGTTGATACGAAATGAATTGTTAAAGGCATCAGAAGTGCACATGTTTTTATTCATTTGATCACAAGTGAAAAGTTGTTTTAATACATCATTTTGGATAGGTCTATGTAATATTTCCATTGTCCTTTTTCATGTGAGAGCTATGTTTTGCTCTTGACATTTGTATGTATCTTCACAGGGGTTCAACATCTTTTTGGTTGAAGGCCCCTTTACTTTTATTTAATTCTTGTTTTTTCGCAAAAAAAAAAAAAAAAAAAAAAAAAAAAAAAAAAAAAAAAAAAAAAAACCACAGTGCACCCAATTGCCTTGGCAGAATTGAGGCACAACTGCACAAGGTATGATTTTCATTTCTCTCCCATGGATTAAGGACCGTTTTTGTATTAATGGCTCTTTCATCAATTGTCCCGGGGACAGCCACATTTATAAGCTTACAATTAACAAAAACATTTTCACTTAGCAAAATTAATATCATAAGCCTATCAAATGTCTTCTCAAACAGATCATTCATTGAACATCACCAAATAAGAACTCCATCTATTGCAATCTCAAACAAATCATTAGTCGAAGGGTCTACAGGAAGGAATTTCTTCAGAAAGTTATTTATGTGTCCAACATACGAAGCTTTCTCGGATTCACTAATTGTGTGAAGTAACGTAGATGTAGGAGATTTAAGAAATGCCGATGAGTTTTTAGCACCATTTCCTATCCTTGAGGTTGCATAAGCTTGGAGATTCAAGTAAACCTGCCATCATATGAAGATATACTTACTGTCAAACCGTTTAAACTAATATACTGTTTTTACCTTGTACAATATGATAAAGGTTGAATTTGTTGTCAACATGGTTCATCTCATTCTAAATCTGATCAAATGAAGACTGAAAAAGAAACATAGGATAAGATATGTTTCACTTTAATTCCCTAAAATCTTTGGGGGCCAAAATAAAATTAAAAGCAAATTTGAAACCACTAGTTCTATTCTATTGAACTGTAAAGTTCATTAATTCACGAGAGAAGACATAACAGTTGTTTAATTGTTAGATGTATTACTTTTTTTAGGCGAAAATAAATATATATTACCTTAAATAAAATTGACAAACCATTCATCAAAATAATGAAGGCTCACGATCATAATACAAACATTGAAGGCCACACAGTTGAAAACATACAATTGATCCTACCAACAAAACTAAAGCGAATGAATTAAGATAAAAGGATTGAAATCCCAAACATAAAGATGTTGACCGTAACATACACTAAATGAAGACGCTCAAAAGAAAACCATAAACTTGCTGTTCCGAACGAAAGAAGTCCAAAAGTGCACTTCCCGTCAAAGATAAAAATGTTTTTTGCAAACCCAAATGCCCGAATTGTATCTAGCCGAATCAATACCCAAAACTTGATGTCTTTGAAGTCAATGTCTTTGCAAGCTTTGTACAGTGTTAGCAACAAAAAAGTCCCATAATGAGAAGGACCCAAGACACTACAGCTGGTTGCACTTCTTGGAAAACAAACTGTTGCCGAATGGAGCTTAAAATTGGATGTGTGACTTTTTTAACCATCGTTTCTTGAATTGCTGAAAAATAGACTTGAAAGGGGTTGTCCATTGAACACGCCATTCGACCTTTATCTATATTCCCGAGGCCGCGGATGTTCCATGAGGCTACCTCATGCTTTCGAGGTTTAATAATTAATTAGTAAGAGACTGTACATCTACTTTAATTTAATGAGTTAATCAGAGTGCTTCCAATGGAGGAACTTCTCCATCCTTAGTCATGGATGTCACATCAGCGCCACATCTGTTGGAGTTGAAGTATGATTAAACAAAACATTTAAATGGAACTTTCATGTAGGTTGGTGAAACAAAAAAATAGATGGCATGTTCATACGTGAAACTATATGTCACAACGTGACAAATTGGATCGAGCATAAATCTGTGTTTTAGAAATATGAATGTCACCAATGGTGACATTAATGTCACCAAATGTGAGAGTTAGAATCATTCTCGTATACAATTTGCAATTAGGAAACTATATTGCACGAATTGTTTTAGGGAAGTATATTAGGACTCGTATACAATTGATTTTGTAGTTCTAGAATATACTAGCTTGCTCCCTAAACTATTGTTTTCTCCTATAAATACTCCCATATGTAACCTGTAAATTGAACCACAAAATTTCAATAATAAGAATACTCTTTGGTTGGCCGTGGATTAAACCAATAGCAATATTGGATATAACCACGTTATATTCTTGTGTCTATTTACGTTCTTGCAATTTATTGTTCACTTGAATTATTTGTTTATTGTTCGTGGGTTTGATAACTTCGGGTTATCAAGTTCTTGTTGAGGCTCACTAATATTCCTAACAAGTGGTATCAGAGCCAGGTTACGAGTATTTTCGGGAACAATGGTAGATAAAAGTGATGTGAAGATAGATCGGTTTGATGGAACCAATTTTAGCTTTTGGAAGATGCAAATTGAAGATCTACTCTATCAAAAGAAGCTTTACCAACCGTTAACCGGTGTTAAGCCGGAAGGAATGGATTAAGGCGAGTGGGAGTTGTTGGATAGGCAAGCCCTAGGAGTTGTTCGACTTTCTCTGGCCAAGAACGTTGCTTACAACATCGTGGGTGAAACCACAACGGCGGGATTGCTTGCGGCTTTATCTAACATGTATGAAAAGCCATCCGCTTTGAACAAGGTTTTCTTGATAAGGCAATTGGTGAATGTTTGGATGAAGGAGAGTTCTTCGGCAGCGGATCATGTGAACGAATTTAATTTAATTTTGACCCGGTTGATATTAAATTCGATGATGAGCTACAAGCGTTGTTTTTGCTATCTTCATTACCCGATAGTTGGGCCGGTACGGTTACGGCGGTTAGTGGTTCATCCGAAACTACTAAGTTAACTTTTGGAGGAATCCGGGATTTGATTCTTAGCGAAGGTATTCGTAGGAAAGATTCGAATGGGAGTTCGGGTTCGGTTCTAAGTGTTAGTCGGGGAAGAGCTAGGTCAAGAAGTCCATCAAGGAGCAAGAATGTGGTGTGTTGGAATTGTCAACAAGTTAGTCACTATAAGTCAAAGTGCCCGAATCTTAAGTCGGGTGGGAGCGTATCGACTATGGTGATCGAGGATGCGTTGATGTGCCAAAAAGAGGTTCTTGACGAATCTTGGGTTTTAGATTCGGGTGCCTCGTATCATGTTACCCCATACATGAACGAGATGGTGAACTTTAAATAATACTCCGGTAAGGTTCGAGTTGCGAATGGGAGTACACTTGACATCGCGGGTATTGGTAATCTCGTGGTTAGACACTTGAATTATGCTTGGATCTTGAGGGATGTGCGGTTCGTTCCAAAGCTCAAGAGTCGGTTGATCTCGGTTGGGCAATTGGATGACGATAATTGTCATGTTCTATTTGGAGATCAAAAGTGGGTAGTGTTTAAGGGAGATTATGTAGTGGCTCGCGAGTTTAAAAGGGGAACCACGTATATGGTTGATGTTCCTAAGGAGGAATGGCTAGGTGATTTTGTGGGTGTTAAAAGTCCTAGCGTGCTAATGCTTTCCGGTATTTTTGAGAGGTCTTGTTTGAGTGGGAGCTCAAAGGAAGTTGAAGATAGTGGAAATTCGGGTCGAATTGGGTACACTAGAGCTTTCGTCACTTCGGATAGATCTTCTCCAATGGCAACTTTGTTGCGATCGGCAGAGGAAGATGAACAAGAGGTTTTCATGAGAGTTACTGTTAAAGATACATCTGTACAGTTGGAGTTGGCTCGGGATGGAAAATCGGGTTTGTCAAAAGACGTGCGCACGTATGTGGTTGGTGTTCCAATGGTGAAAGCTAAGGCAGTTATGTGGAAGATCAAGGGTGTGATTGTGTTCTCACACGGCTGCCTTGATGGTGTTATCAACATGTTTGTTCTACCAGCGGGTTTATTCTTTGTTGGAAAGATAAATCGCGTGGATGGAGTTTTGTACGGGTGGATCGCTTGGGCGATCGAGTTGATTGGGTCGGGTCAGACTCAAACAACCCGTTATCTCCTAAACTAAGGAGGTAGGTGCCATAGCCAAAGAGTTGTTCTTGTTTCCCAACCTAGTAACATAAAGATCGTATTATAGCTCAGCGGTATTTTTTGATGTCGAAAGACTTCACTTGTTCGAAGGTTATCGAATGAAGTGAGGCGTGATTCGGGTGCAAATCCGGCGGTATCAAAAGGAGGTATAATTAGCGGGTCAAGTTGTTATTGTGGGATGATATTGATGGTGATGAAGTCAGGTTAAAGATGGGTTTGTTTAAATACTCCCTCAAGTGGGAGATTGTTGGAGTTGAAGTATGATTAAACAAAACATTTAAATGGAACTTTCATGTAGGTTGGTGAAACAAAAATAGATGGCATGTTCATACGTGAAACTATATGTCACAACGTGACAAATTGGATCGAGCATAAATCTGTGTTTTGGAAATATGAATGTCACCAATGGTGACATTAATGTCACCAAATGTGAGAGTTAGAATCATTCTCGTATACAATTTGCAATTAGGAAACTATATTGCACGAATTGTTTTAGGGAAGTATATTAGGACTCGTATACAATTGATTTTGTAGTTTTAGAATATACTAGCTTGCTCCCTAAACTATTGTTTTCTCCTATAAATACTCCCATATGTAACCTGTAAATTGAACCACAAAATTTCAATAATAAGAATACTCTTTGGTTGACCGTGGATTAAACCAATAGCAATATTGGATATAACCACGTTATATTCTTGTGTCTATTTAAGTTCTTGCAATTTATTGTTCACTTGAATTATTTGTTTATTGTTCGTGGGTTTGATAACTTCGGGTTATCAAGTTCTTGTTGGGGCTCACTAATATTCCTAACAACATCAGCGCTTCTTTTCCAAGACTAAACTCATGACTAAACACTTTCAACCATGACACTCCTTCCACACAATAATTGGGACCTACATTTAATTATTTTAACTAAATTAAAAATACTTTTATTATTAATAATATTAAAAGAATTATTTATTATCAAATTACATTTAATTAAAAAACTTAAAAATTAATTTGATTAGATACAATAAAATAAAAATCTAATTAAACAAATAAATAAAAAATTAAAATTAAATTAAAAGTTTAAATTAAAACCCATCTACTGCAAAACAATTTTAGCCACAAAATTGTGAGACCCACAATTAAAAATATCACTCTTTATGACTCTATCTTCATCTTAAATCCCACAATCTCCTCCATAGATAGATCTGCATCTTCAACCTAAGCCAAAAAAAATTGTAAACACACAAGCCTTCAGATTTACTTCAAATAAATAAAAAATATATAAATTTGAAAGAAAAAAAGCAAAAAAAACTCAGTCCTCACATCCTGAAATATGACAAGAATGCACGAAGAGGGAGACGGGGTGCTGGGCAGCATCCTGGGCGGAGTCGTGGGCGTTGTGCTGCCAACGGCGCCCACCTGGGTAGCTGTCTGGGCGAGGTAGACACCACCGTTGGGAGCAACCTCATAACTTCAAAAATATACTCCGTATCTAAATAAGCATATCTATCACCCGAAATAATTATATAATATATCATCATCATATATAAAATGTGTGTGTGTGTAAGGTTTTAAGAAGTTTAACAATACACACACACACACACACTTGAAGATTCAATTTCTCCATTTGATCAACCGAACCGAACGTACATGCCTAAATCTCTATGTTAAATACAAACCCTAACGGGTTAACTACCAGAGTAACAAGAATCTGTTACATATTTACAAAATGAATCCCTGAACTAAAACATAATTACATTTAAGTCCCTGAACTAATGAAACTCGGCTTTAACTTCTTTTGTCTTGACACCTGGTTGACTTTTGTTGTTGACCAGTATCCCTTGCATACTCCCCTCAAGTTGTGAGTGATCTTTAACTCCCAACTTGCTTAGAAGTTTGTTGTGTTGATCCACAATAACAATTTTAGTAAAGACATCAGCTAATTGAGATTTTGTATGAACATATTGTGGTTTAATTACCCCATTTTTGACTTGATCTCTAATGAAATGACAATCCACCTCAATATGCTTTGTTCTAGCATGGAAAACAGGATTGGCAGCTATGTGAATTGCTGCTTGGTTATCACAGTACATATCAACTAGACCCAAATCTTTTAAACCAAGATCCTTCAAAAGACTAACTAACCAAGTAACTTCACAGCAGGTTAAGACCATTGCCCCGTACTCTGCCTCTGCAGATGATCTAGAAACAACACTCTGTTTCTTTAATTTCCAAGACACTGTAGTATCACCTAACAGTATGCAGTAACCTGTTGTTGATCTTCTAGTCATTGAACAACTAGCCCAATCTGAATCACAATAAGCCTTCAATTCAACTGCAGATTTGTTTGCCAACAAAATACCCTGTGCAGGAGCTAACAATAAGTATCTTAGAAGATGTGTAGCAGCCTGATGATGTACAGAAGTTGGTGATTGCATGAATTGACTTAAGAGATGAACACTGTAACATATGTCAGGTCTTGTGATAGTTAAATATATGAGCTTTCTAATTAACTTCCTATATAACTCTGGATCCTTCAAATGTGTACCCAAATCAGCTTGTAATTTTATATTAGGATCTAAAGGTAGCTTGTATGGTCTACAATTTAAAACACCATTTTCCTTTAACAAATCCATTGTATACTTTTGCTGAAAAACAAACACACCTTGAGCTGATCTAGAGACTTCTAGACCCTAGAAATAGCTAACACTTCCAAGGTCCTGCATATGAAACTGAGACTTTAACTGATCTTTAAGGTTGTTAATATGAGCAGTACTACTTCCTGTTATCAACAAATCGTCCACATAGATCAATATGGCAGTGAATTGATCTTTGTCTTTCTTTGTAAACAAATAGTAATCTGCTTTAGATTGTTGATATCCAAAAGATAATAAAGCAGATGACAGTTTGGCAAACCATTGCCTTGGGGCTTGTTTAAGCCCATAAAGTGACTTCTTTAGATTACAAACCTTTGAATTGTTTGGAGGAATATTCTGCACCAACTCCCCCTTACCTGTATACCCTAGTGGCATCTTCATATACACTTCTTCCAATAAATCTCCATGAAGAAATGCATTTGAGACATCCATTTGTGAGATATCCCAGTTGTACATAGCTGAAACTGCAAGCAATGATCTTACGGTGACCATTTTAGTGACAGGAGCAAAAGTTTCAGTGTAATCTATTCCTTCTCTTTGTCTATTACCATCTACTATCAATCTTGCCTTTTTTCTATCAACTGTTCCATCTGCCTTGAGTTTTGTTTTATAAATCCAATGACAACTGATTGCCTTTTTCCAGCTGGCAATTCTGTAACCTCCCAAGTGTCATTAGTTTCAAGTGCAAGCAACTCAATATCCATTGCACTACACCATTCTGAATTTGTGACAGCTTCTTTAAAACAACTAGGATCAGAACAAGCCATCAAGGCACTTACATAATTTTTGAACTTTTCCTCAAGACATGGACTAGAAACTTGATTGGCAACAGGTTGATGATTAAGAACATCATGATTTTGAGAGATTACATAGTCTTTGTGCCATACAGGTGGAGCAGACTGTCTTGTTGACCTTCTAACTTCAGGTTGACCAATTCTAACTTCAGTTGACCAGTATTAGATGTACTTGCAGTGTTATCAGTAGAAACAACATTGTTTTCTGTATCTGTGTTACTTGAAGTAATTACACAGTCATCATAGTAGACCTGAGAAGGCAAAATAACAGTATCTGCAGGTATAGGTTTCAATAGTTGACTTTCTGTTGACTTTGCAAAAGGAAATATATGCTCATGAAACACTACATCTCTTGACACAAAAGTGCTTTTAGTTAGCAAATTGAACAACTTTTATCCTTTTTGATCTGCATGATATCCCAAGAACACACATGTTACCCCTCTTTCACTAAATTTATCTACAACCCTACTAGGGTTATATGCCAAAGCTAAACAACCAAACACCTTTAGATGATCATAAGTAGGAGGTTTATCAAACAATACCTCATATGGAGTTTTCTTGTGTAACACATAAGATGGTAGTATGTTGATTATGTATACTACAGTCATAACACAACCACCCCAAAATTGCAATGGTAAACTGGATTGAAACCTTAAAGCCCTAGCAATTTCAAGAATATGCCTATGCTTCCTTTCAATCCTACCATTTTGATGTGGTCTATCTGGGCAAGAAGTTTGTTGTATGACTCCCTTCCTTGTCAAATATACTCCTAGTTTACCTTTGATAAACTCTAAAGCATTGTCAGATCTGACAATCTTTATTTTCTTGTTAAATTGAGTCTTGACAAATTTCATAAAGGCTTTAAATATATCATAACAATCACTCTTAATTACTAACAGATAGATCTATGTAGCTCTACTACAATCATCTACAATGGTTAGGAAATACCTGTATTTTCCTTGTGTAGGTACTTTGTATGGACCCCATATATCAATATGCACCATTTGAAAAACACTTTTACAGTGTGAATCACTTAACTTGAAAGGCAACTTGGTGAATTTAGCCAATAGACAAGAAACACACACAGCTTCATTTTGATTAACCAAAGTAGAAGCAACAGAAGGTATGCATCTAAGCTTTGTATCATATACATGCCCTAGTCTACGATGCCAAAGACTATAAGACATTACAAGCTTAATAGAGTTTGCACTATGACCTTCTTTTATTGAAAACAAACAAGAATTATGTACAGAATTAGAAATCAACATAACCAGCCTTTTATCCACCTGATGAAGAGGAACATTCACCAGATAATACAAGTCTTCTTTTCTCTCACCCAATCCTATCACCTTCTTGCTTACCAAGTCCTGAATCAAACAGAATTGTGAATAGAAGATCACAACACAAGGATTATCTCTTGTTAATTTGGACACAGACAAAAGGCTAAACTTGAATGAAGGTACTACCAACACATCCTTCAAACTCATTTGATTATCCAGTTTAACTTGTCCTATATGAGAAATAACCGAGACATTACCATTTGGCAATTTAATATGAGGTTTCAATAGCAAGGATTTAGATTCAGATAATAGACTATTGTTAGGAGTCATATGATATGTAGCTCCAGTATCTAATATCCACTTTGTAACAGAAGATGACTTAGTAAGCATACCTGCTGCAAAAATGATGATTAATCTCATCATCAGATTCTACCATGGTACCTTGCATCTCTTTTGTTAACTGTGGTAAAATTTTCAAGAGTTGCTCAAACTGCTCTGAAGTAAAGATCACATTGTTTCCCTGCACAGTAGCAACAGTCTTTTTAACACCAGTTTAGTCTTTGATTGAGCAGTTTGTTTTGAAGCTTGTCTACTCTTCTAATGCCACACAGGGTAACCAACTTTCTCCCAGCATTTCTCAGGTGGATGCCATTTGAATCCACAGATAGAACACTTATCTTTAGTATTGACTTTACTATACAAAGCAGTAGAGTCAACATTAGTAAACATTTCCCTTTGAGACTCTTCCTGTTGAAGCATAGAGCAAGCTACTTCAACACTAAGACTCATCAACAAAAGTTGACTCCTCAAGGCACTGAAATTATCATCTAGACCATTCAAAAATTGGAACAAGTGTTGTTCTTCCTTTTGACGGTTAACAACATTAAGAAAGTTCACAATCTCAGGAGTATTTTCAGCAATCCTAGGAAGATCATTCATTGAATCAATTCTTTCCCACAGACATTTCATCTTAGTGTAATACTCACTTATAGGAACACCTTGTTGTTCACTAGAATAAGTTTCTTTATGAACCTTATACTTTCTAGATCCATTACTCAAAGCAAATTTCCTCTCCAATTGCTTCCAAATTTCAATAGATGTGCCAACAAACATGATAGACTTAACAATTGAATCACAAACAGAGTTCATAATCTAACTGATTACCATATTATTACAAGTATCCCACTGATCTGCACGAGTATCATTATCAATAGGTCTAGTGATAGTACCTGTTACAAATCCAAGCTTCCGCTTGGTAGACAAAGCAATTTCAACAGATCGCCTCCATGGATGATAATTCTGAGCACCAATCAGCTTTTCATGAATTGGTAGGGAACCTGGACCATCATATGGATGAAGAAACAACGGACTCTGAAATACTTGCGGATCCATGACTTAACACAGCAGCGGAAACACAAAAACAAGTGAAGAATTTGTTTGAAGATGAATCTGGTGATTTCAATTTGAAGAAATCACAGAAGAAGATTCAAAGAACGCGAACACAAAATCAATAAATTGAAAGAAGTTATTGTTAAACAACACGCTCTGATACCATAAGAAGTTTAACAATACACATACACACATACTTGAAGATTCAATTTCTCCATTTGATCAACCGAATGTAAATGCTCAAATCTCTATGTTAAATATAAACCCTAACGGGTTAACTACCCGAGTAACAGAAATCTGTTACATATTTACAAAATGAATCCCTGAACTAAAACATAATTACATTGAAGTCCCTGAACTAATGAAACTCAGCTTTGACTTCTTTTGTCTTGACACCTGGTTGACTTTTGTTGTTGACCAGCATCCCTTGCATAGGTTTATATATCTATTCACCAGAAGAAATAGTTCGAAATCAACTTCATCGCCTAAATTCTGATACGAATCATGTAAAAAGGCAGCTCGTTCTTCTTCATTCAGATTATCTCCTATGTTTTTCAGTTTTGACATTTTCGACGGCAAATTGCCGAGTGTGAGACTTCCATTATCCCTCCGCATCTTCAAAAACTGATCATCAAGCCAAAATAAATGACTTCAAACATCTTAAATACGTAATCAACACCGATTAACAAAAGTGTATTTGATTAATCACTTACATGAGATTTTAAGCTACAAAGCTTAACTTGTGTAAACTGATTCTGTAGCCATTGATCTGCTACAAAAACACCAAAATAACTCCCTGCTGCTGCCATAATTTGTTGAACCGAATTATGTTTCAATTGAGTTTCTCTCTCTAGAAGTGATTTGGGTGTGATTCCTCTCTCTAGAAAGTGATGAATGAAACCCTCAATATATCAGTGGAAGCAGAGGCCAAACAATGGGGACGGAAACGAGCTGCAAGATTTTAAAATTAAAAGCTTTTTTATTTCATTTGTGAATTTGTGAATTCAATTCAATTCAAATTATGACGATTTTGTCCCTGCTGTTTAACCGCTCCTCTTTTTAATTCGACACGGCATCAGGGTTTTGTATGTATGAATTAGTTGCATATTGGTCCCTGAAGTAATTCAATACTCACTTTAAGTCCATTTTAATCCAATACTCAGTTTAAGTCCATTTAATATTAGTACATTTCTTATCTTCGGGTTTTAAAGAAAGTCCTTTAGTTTAGTTTGTGTTTTTCGTTATCAAAATATGTCATTCATCAACATTTAGGAAATTCTTCTTTGTTTTATATAGTTACTCAGTTATTTTCCAATAATGGTTTCTCAAGAAATTTGAAGCATTATCAAGAGCGATAAATTCACTCACACAAATAGTCTTTGTTTTAACAGTTACTCATTTTAAAAATTCCTCTTTTTTTAAACAGTTACTCGATTATTTCCCAACAATGGTTTATCAGAGAGCCTTTAACATGTAGAGATATCAAATTAACTCATCAACTTTAAAGTTATAAGTTTGAGAAATGTAAAAGATTTCAAATCTTCAACCAAAGAAAAGACATATGGGCTAACCTTGAAAGATCGAGAATTTGCTCCGGTTATAGATAATCAAAACTTACAATTTTATTAATGTCTTCAACCACATGTATTAAGACTCTTTGTTAAGAGTCAAATAATCGTTTTTAAATTGTATAGAGTTGTGTTAGGACTTAAACGCTAATGAGAGAGTTGTATTGTTCCTATAAGTACCCTATTACTCTCATTGTTGGGATTGATGCTCCTAACTATGTTTAAGAGATGTGTGAAAAGTTAGTTATTTCAATTAAATTTCAGATTTACTTTCTGTAACACCCTCAGACCGGGCCTAGCTGTAAGATTATTTCTTTACCTTTAGCGTGCTTACGTGGCTTTATAAGTGCTTTTATTTTAGTATAATGTTTATTATTATTGGGTTATGTGGTTAGGACCAGTTTGTGACAAGGGTCATAGAACATGTTTGTTTATTTAAATTGGACTCCGTTAGGGTTGCCTAATAACGTACAAAAGACATCAGATAGCTGATAAATATCTGTGTGTTGTGGGGTATGGGATTTAACCCACTTATGTGACTAAACTACTGCCTTCTCTTTTCAATTCTGGATCCTTCTTTTCTCACTCTAAACACTCTCATTCTTTACGCCCACCAACTACCAAACCCTAGCTTTTTGATTCTTGTTCTTGAGCTTAAATTGTTTATATCATCTTGTTCCTTGTGATTTATTGAATCTTTTGAGGTAAGAATCATACTGTTTCATGCTTTAATCTTTGATAAAATTGAGTTTTTGTGTAAGTCTGTTAAAAGTGTAATTTGGGTAAAAAAAAATGGCTTGATTTGGTGTTGTTTGTGTCAAAATCTTGTGGGTTTGTGTTTCTAAATGTTATGTGAAATATATGTGGTCAGTTTGAGGTCAAAAAATGAGCTCTAAATCAAGAATTGGTGATTTTGATGTGTAACCCGTCACTTTTGCAGCTGTTGCTGCTGATGAACTACCCTCGACCGATGGTCGTTGATCATCGACTGATGGTGACTAGTGATAGGCCGATGGACTAGACCATCGACCGATGGTGTGAGTCCTTCAACCATTGGTTAATATTTTAGACGGTCGACCGATGGTGTGGTGACGATCGTCCGACTGTCTTTGATAGTCGACCGATGGTCTTTGGAAGTGAAATTTTTACTATGTATTGTTGCCTAGTCGTTATGATGCCCGTGTGTCGAATTTTATTGTGAATGCCTTAATTGTTATGACTGTGATTTTAGTATTATGTTGTAATATGTATGTCATACGTGGGGACGTGTTAAACCATTCCGTTGAATGAAAATGTGGCTTTGTAATGGATCATTAGATGTTTACCTTGTTGTTAATGATTCAGTTGTATTATCACTATTATCAGAATAAAGTTACTGACTTGTGTTATCTTTACTCAGGTGATAAAGACAAAGAGAAGGCTCAAAAAAATTAGACCTCTGAGATCCTTCTGTTGCTGGTAATTAGTGAGTGGGACTATCTGGAGAATGATAGTATTGATTAGCATGTTATTCTATGTTTGTCTATGTTGTAAAGACTAACATTCTATTTATTGTTAGTTAGATAGTTATGGCTACGAACCCCAAGGGGTGGTTTGGTGGTAAGATGCTTGGAAAGTTTCAAAGGGACCCATGTTTAATCCTCACCTGCTACACTTTGGGGGGCTTGCCTTAAAAAAAAAAAGATAGTTATGACTACGTGATAACTTCTTGTTATGTGATGCCATGTGTGTTAGATAGTACTGATGGTGACGTTTTGTGTTCAACTTATAATAATATAAAAACAATGATCAAATAACTTAACTAATCAACACAAATGTCCGGGCAACAATGACCCGATCATTATAGCAACTACCAAGTATTGAAGCAAGGTTCGTTCTACAGGGAGAAGTTTACATGAATCTCAAAATACTAATAATTGTCCTAAGTTGATCAGGGTTTTGAGAAAGTGTTGATTCAACTAATATTAAACTAAGAGAGATTAACAAATAAGAGAAAAAAGTATTCACTTGATTGATCCACCTTTTGACATGAATTACCCATTTTTCAATTGTTAAATCACAATATTCAAACATATAGTTTCATTTTCATTCCTCAACTTCCATAAAACCTCAATCAAATGAAATTCGTGAACTAACGTAGACTCATTTCAAATATCAAACTATGTTGGATAAAATCATAGAGACTTGATCTTAAATCATACCCACATCAAACTCTTAACCTGGACATATATTTAAAAAGGCTAATCACCACTATGTTGACTAAAAGCTATTTAGACCACCAATTAAGTCAATGACCCAATCACTTGAACCAAATTCCTAATTTTCTAGATCACCAAATGGTGTTGAAGCATTAATTAAATCACCAATCGAATCACTAAGATGGTTTAACAATCAATGTAATTAAAATGTGGCTTAAAACAATCATAGCAATGGGTCTTCAACCAAACTCAACAATATTGACCCATTTGAACATCAATACATAAAATTAGGGCAAATCTAATCATCAAGTTTCACAATCAAATGAACACAAACAAATATAAGCTAACATCATAGCATAAACAACAACTAGATCAAAAATATCATAAGCATTAATCACTACAACTAGAGAAATAAAAACAAGTGTCAAAATGGGAAAAAAAAAATACAAACTAGAGAATAAGTGTATTATAAATAATCGTAAGAGTACAATACAATTTGGGGTAAGGTATATGTGGTTACTAAGGAAGTATCTTACAATA
Organism: Rutidosis leptorrhynchoides; assembly: GCF_046630445.1. NCBI lineage: Eukaryota > Viridiplantae > Streptophyta > Magnoliopsida > Asterales > Asteraceae > Rutidosis > Rutidosis leptorrhynchoides. The sequence goes on along the minus strand of NC_092338.1, from coordinate 76,572,648 downwards.
TACACATTACACCATAATACAACACAATAAATTACACTATTAGACTTCATTACACCATAGTACAACACAATAAATTACACTATTAGACTTTTTGGATCCAATAGCCATGCATGCCAATCGATTCATAAAGCTTTACATTTTGTCGCAATCCATTCGAAACTCTTTACTTGAATTTCATTTAACGCAACCGGAGGATTCCAACACAATTTTTTAAATACCATCTTGTTAAGGTTTTTCCATATAAGATAGTCGCATGTCCACTCTACCGCTTGCCAAACCTTAGAGCCAATACCTGATGTTTGAAACGAAAAAAATCCCCGAAATGCAGTATTAAATCCCAAAGACCCACGAGTTATGTCAAATCATTTGAATATTTTTTCCCAAATCTCCACGCTTTTTTGACATTGGAATAGAGCATGTTGAACCGTTTCTATATCTTTATCGCAAATGGGGCACCAGACGGAATGAAGGTCGATTCCCCTCTTGTCAAGTTCCGACAATACGGAGAGCCTACCATTCAATGCCCTCCAAATGAATACCCCGACTTTCTTAGGAACCAAATTATTACGCAATGTTTTGATACCCGCAACACTTGAACTAATAATCTTTGAACGAACCAAATCCGAGAGAACCTTTGTTGAGAATTTACCACTATAGCAAAGAGTCTAACACCAACGGTCATCATTCTCATTATTAAACGTGAAGCCATGAATAAGTTGTACCAATTCTTCAAATTCCGCACCCCTTCTACCGTGAGTTTGACGTACCCAATCCCAAAACCCAATACATGAATTCCCATCCCAACCCAAACGAGTATGAACCGAAACTTGTGGATCACCCTCGAGCCGAAACAATCTATTAAACCGAACATTAAGTGGCATCTCTCATGTTATTTGGTAATATAGTGAATGTCATGTGCTATTTAGAATTTCTCATGTTTTAGATGGTATAATCTTATGTATACTATTGAACAAATTTTTCTCATAACTCAACAAAACATTTATTGTTTCTCAGACTATAGTGCATTTTTTTTTGTTGTTCTTGTTATAAAGGAAAATACTCTATGCTCATATTAATGACTATCAATTGTTGAGACTTTCAGCAGGTAAAAATTCTTGAAACACTTACAGTCATTTCCACTCCTTTTTTCAGGGTCACAATATTGGAATACACGCTAAACGAAAACTCAAGCAAAAGGTTGAATGCAATAGTAGAGAAGGGAAACTAGGAAACAAAGACTATAAACAATTCATTGTTGCATTGAAAGTATATTCATTCATAGCGTTTACGAAACTTAAATTTACAATAAATTTGGTTTCCATACAGATACTATTAGTAATGTAGGGTTTCGCAATTTGTAAATGTATCATACATATGATATAATCGGTATCAATAATAACGATTTCAAATACTATTTTATAGAGCTACCATGCAACGCACGAGCTCTTAAATCTAGTATCTGGTATCTAGTATAATAATAAAAAAAATTCATTAAAAAATACTTAAAAATATCACGTAAAACAAAAGTTTTTGGTGTGAAACCAATTTAGGCAGGTCACTCTATATGTGGCCCCATTACGATAATCCACGTCGCACGCATTTCATCAACCTAACAATCAATACCAATGGCAAATCTAGTAATTAACCACAACACCATGCCCCTTATATAAAGTTTAATTCCATTATACCCATTTTACCCTTCAACATCCTCCACTCGTGTATGGTACGATCGAAAATAATGTCGAAAAATTAGGGTTAGTACCAAAGTCCAATTCAAAACCAAAATATATATTTTTACTTTTTGTTTTTTATTTCCCGAAAAATTAGCATAAACGGTTCCGCTTCCTCGCTTCTATAAAAACGCACTCTCCACTACCCGTTTTCCACATAACCTCCTCCTACAACTACTTTTATTTTCTCTCTCTTAGGGTTTGGTAATTCACAACCACCAATTTCGTGATCAGAAATGGCGACCGAAGCAACTAACGGAGCGGCGACCGGAGATAACAACGGTGCGCCGGTCGAGAAGACGGTGACGTTTACGGCCGTGAAACCGCAGGTGTTTGTTGAGTCGTTCAAAGCGAGCGATGCCGTTGAGTTTTACAAAGCGGCGTTTGGTGCTGAAGAGGTGAATCGCGTTAATCATCCGAAGAGGAAAGCCGATCAAGAGCTGCCATTGCTTCTTTCTGCTGAAATCAAACTCGGTTCTTCGAGTATTCTCATTTCTGATCTCTCTGATGACTCTACAGCTCTGTGAGTGTTTCTCATAATTTTAATGATTATTTAGCGTTGTTTTCGGTTTAATTGTTGTTTATTTTTAAGATCTGTGTATAATTAAGCTTATCTATGCATGTTTGCTTTTAATTTGTGTAATAGCATCGTTTTACGCTGATCTGTTGTTGCATGTACGCTTTTCACTCATTATCGAGAAAAATTATTTTGTATTTTAATTTTGTTGTTTCAGCTGATAGTAATTTGCTTTTTCGTGTTGAGTTTTAAACGTTTTAGGCATTATTAGATCAGTATCTGTTAATTTTACTCTGTTTATACATATAAATTTATAATTAGATATACAAATACATATTAGCAGATCTATGTTTCATTCATGATTGCGATTGTAGTTTTTAAGTTTTACGTTCAGTCAATGTGTATATTTCTTAATTTTTTCGTCGGATATCATTTTTATGGTCACTGACATATTTAGTTTTCGAGCTCTGTATGGATAATATTCTTTATTTTCTTTTTGTATTATTTCATTAAATAATTAAATAATTACGTGTAGTAATAGTAATTTTGTGGAAGTATTATATTGTATATTTGTATATTTTGCGTTATTTATTTTTTAATATTTATTTATTTATGTTTACTATTGTATCTGTCGTTTTCTAGTGTTCCTTTTCTAATCTCTATTCTTTATTTTGTGTAAGAAAGATAGATCAATTTTACACCGGAGATATTTTTTAATATTTGAACTTAATTTAATTATTTTTTTTTTTCCGTATAGTGTGAAAACAGTGAGTACTGGACTGGTCTTTTGCTTGGAGACTGAAGACATTGAAGCTGCCATGGACAAAGCAGTAAAGGCTGGTGCGACTGCCGAGGGCGAAATAAGCGAGTGTGAAGGTGCGTGTGGTGGTGGGCGCGTGGTTAAGGTGAAGGACCCCTATGGAATCGTTTGGTCTATCTGCACTCCTACTACTGCTAAAAAATCTGCTACCGTGGAAGCTTAGAGAACCGTCGGATTAGCAACGAATCTAATTTGCTGTTTAATCTTTTTTAGTATGCTTTTCTTTTAATCAATGAACAAAGACTTTAGTTGCAGTACATGATGGATAGATTATCGTTTGTGGTGGTGGTGGTTTTAATTAGTATTTCGAGATAATCTAATGATGGATGGATTATGGTTATTTTATCATGTTTTTGTTTTGTGTTGATTCATAACTTTAGTCGCTACAACATACTGATATGTTTAAAACCATAATACTACTCTTAAGGGTTCGATAAGTAAAATTATATATATATATATATATATATATGCACATTTTCATTCTGTAATTTGATTGAGTAATTAAAAGGGAGTGATTCGTACCCGCCAGTTTTTAGCTGTAGTGTATGGTTAAAAATTAGTGGTGTAGGAATAGTAATTAAATGGAAAAGTGGATTAAGATTCTTGGAAGTAGCAAGATATGTGGAATATCAAAATGAGTAGTGTAGAAGAGATTTAGATGATTGACACGTGGTGAGAATATGGTTGAAAGACAATAATGGTATTCGGTTTTTCGAATGAAACCCGTAAAAGGTCTGTGGTCCCCTGGTGTATGGATTGGGAAGGTTATCAAGGGATTCTCCTAACAGTTGTTCTCTCCTTTTCATATGAAAATAATGGGTGATCACAACTTTTTTTTTAATGTACACAACTAATATGCTTTACAGTGTTGTACTGTATAACACTGTAAAACATGTTGGTTATGTAAATAAAAAAAACAGATTGTGTACATATCACTCTCCGAGAATAATATAGTAGTTATTTCTACTACCCCATCCATCCACTTATTTTTAAGCTTAAGCTTTCGAAAATTTTAATGAATTCATTTTTAGTTGGTAAAATTCTCTCTCCAGAAAAACATTTGTCAACATTTGTGATAGGAGAGAGAGTAATCTGCTTATTAGATCATTTGTAGTGGTAGAGGGTATTGTTTAGTGATTTTGATTGATTTTTGTACTTTTTTTGATGATTATGATGTTTTAGTTTTTGAATGTGGGTGAGGAGTGTTGTGATGACGTGCTAAAATATACGGAGTAATTGATAAAATAATAAAAAAAGTTCTAAAATAATATTTGAAAATAATATAAAAGCAATAACTTCACGTTGCTTCCTGGGTTGCTATCCAACTCACGCCTCTTATTTTTGACAAACCCACGCCTCGATACACAAGAAACAGGCGTTGCTTCTATGCCAAGACGGATCCAACGTCGTTGCAATCAGTGCGATACAAATGGTCTTACTCTACCTTTTTACTTTTTCTTTTCATAATAACTTAACTTACTACTCCGTATGTACTTTCTACAAAAATAGCAAATTCATTTCGAAAAACTTACAAAAACTAAACTGATCCGAGTCAAACTAGGGGTCTAACTCTCAATCGACAAAAACGAGCGGATTGCTAATCGCGTCAAGAAAAACGAGACATGATATTCCTATGAATAAGTTGGTCCCGTGTACCAAGAGGACGTACAAACGATGATCTCATTTCACTTCAAAACAAGCTTACATCATTTCAATTTGCGGACAACGAAAAGGATAGTAGGTTATGTTTGGTTAACTCTACTGGAAGGTATACCGTTGCTTCGATGTTTGCTACTCTAAATGAAAAAAATATTAATCTCTTCACATCCAAACACGGCTACCTTAAAAAATTCATGTACATTCGAAAGTGGGGATTTTTATATGGTGGGCAAGATTGGAAAGACTCACGGCAAAGGTGGAACTAGACAAAAGAGGAGTTGATTTAGACTCGGTGCGATGCCTGATTTGTAACAACGCTATTGAGACTATGGAACACATGATTCTTTTATGCCCAAAAGTGAAAGAATTATGGATTCGCACAATACGTTGGTGGAATTCAGGTGTGCCAATATACTCAGATCGTGATGATCTTTTCATAGGCAAAGTCGCTGCAATGAATCCGAAATCTTACTCCAAAGTTTGGCAATCCATTGAGTGAGTATGCGGGTACTTGATTTGAAGGAATCGAAACCTCACGATTTTTGAAAAAAAAAAGAGTTGGAATGTACTAATGACGTTGAATGAGATACAAGTCAAGAGTTTTAAATGGATTAATAATCGCTCAAAAAACAAATCGTTAGATTGGGATACTTGGCTATCGAACCTGAGCACTTATGACGATCATGGTTGATTTTGGCTCATAGTTGTGATCTTATAATTTCGCTAGCTGCTTTCTCGAGTTGTAATTTTTACGATAGTTTGGGCTGACCAATTCTGGATAGGATAATTGTATTAGGCTTCATCCTTTGAATGTTCTAAAGATCTAACTCAATCTATTAAACAAAACCCTCCAAATAAAACAAACACTCCTTTTTTTTTTTTTTAACAGGAGTGCAGGATTATCCACAGAACTTAACCACTCACACGTTCATCTCTCACACAGACACACAGTTACATAATCCACCCTCAACTGCTGCCTAGAAGAAAACCCGACTCAATCCGATGGCATGGGCAGTAAAACCCCCTTCCCAACTGCCCCCATGTGACGATCCTTCCAAATCCCTTTGGACGAATACATTATTCATTGATTTCATAGTGAGGTTTTGACCTCTATATGATACGTTTTGTAAACATTGCATTCTTTTCAAAAGGTACACAATAAATGAATATCAATTTCTAAGGTTTTCAACGTTTGATGATTTCTACATATAGACAATCACCATAAATAATAGTTTACCATAATACATTCGTTGACAATGCAGTCAAAATAAGATACACGGTGATGATTTTGTGAATGCAAAGTTTTCTTGAATAAATCATGTAGGACTCCATGCACATAGCTTGTATCACATATAAGCAAACAGCGGAAGACTTCTAGAAACCTGAGAATAAACATGCTTAAAAGTGTCAACACAAAGGTTGGTGAGTTCATAGTTTTAATGTTGCGCATAATCTGTATATAAAGGTGAATCACAAGTTTTCAGTTGTTTCATCCAGAAACGTTTATCAAAATATTCTACGAAATTGAGCACCCTGGTAACTAAACTTAACGTATATATAATTTATACCCTTTGTATAATCATCTTAATAATGCACGCAAACCAACGTGTACGCTCCTCAAATAGCATACGTCCGTTAAAAGGTTAGTGCTCTAGCTCGGACGGGGATCTCAAGCCCTATGGATCCATATACTACTACTCGCGCCCACCAGTTCTTATAACCGGCAGTTACTAGTTACCAAAGCTAAGGGATTTTCGGTTCAAACTTGGTGTAGAATTTAGTATGTATTTGTATCCATTGCGTATAAAATAAAGTGCATGTATTCTCAGCCCAAAAATATAGATTGCAAAAGCAATTAAAAATGGAGCAAATGAAACTCACCTTAACAGCACATAAAGTAATTCACCGGAATGTGACCGAAACTCGAAATGTAAAATAACCGTAGATCTCAACCTAGAGAACATATGTTGGTCAATACATGTCTAACAAATTAGGTCTGGTCATAGTGTATCACAATCCTAATGCTCGAGACCGACATACAAAAGTTAACAAAAGTCATCTCAAAAGTTAACCTTACCCAATATGATCTTTAAATCTATACATGTCTATTAACATAATATAAGTCTTGATAATTGAACGAATTTATAGTTTATCAAACTCAAAATATTATTTATTTCAGGAGCTATATTATATTTGAATTAGCATGGCAATCGAACATATTTTATTATTTCACATAGTTTTCCAATACTTGTAAAATCAGATTGTAGTGTTTATAAAGATTTATAACATGATAAGACAGTCAACTTTGACAATTGCTCAACAAGACGAGACGTGACTTATATAAAAATTCATTTACTCGATTAGTAATATTTAAAAATTCAATTTATCAATCTCATAGACAAGTTGTTTAAATATTAATTTACAGTTTCAAACACAATTTTTTTAACGTTAACCATAATTCAGTTGACCATATCTTTTAATCCGTTCATCAAAATCACGCGATTTCTAAATGAAAAGTTAATAATTTTTCGCTAGCTTTTCAACGACATGCATATCTTATACCTTATCTCAACTGCATATGTAACTAATTCAGGATTCAACATAACCTATCTAATGGCAATATCAAAAGTACAAGCACGCATAATCCTATATACTCGAGCACTAGTCAGGGATACACTATTAATATATAAAAATTAAATTACGAGTACTCATGTATCAATATTGAGATTCAATATTGCAGGAAAGGTACGTAGACGCAACGGAGATGATAAACACTAGATTGACCTCACGAGCATACCCCTGAACATTACCCATCACCTCCATAGCTATAACCCATAATTTCCTTAACTCTATTCCGCTCGAAAAACCCGTTTGAAATAACTCGCTCATGACCTCGTCGTAATATTTTATGTATAATACTAATTATAATAATACTAGTACTTCTAATAATAATAAGATTAATAATATAATAATAATATTAATAATAATAATAAAAATTATAATTTATATGTATAGAGAAAGATTCGAGAGATATATGTTATGAAAACTGGAACCAAAATCGTGCCATTTATAGAACCTCTCACCCATCTATACCCCATGCGATCGCATGGGGTCTCTACCTCATGACCATGCGGTCGCATGGATACCTCCTCCAGCTCATGAGCACTTAAAAGTCTTGCCGACATCCATTTTGTAATATAAATTAATATATAATATATTAAATCTTTATAATTAATTAAATATTATATTTTATTCTCGTGCATAGTTGACTTGTAATTTTTACACCGATGTGTAGTACATTGACCCTCGACTCAAATACCGATTCCGGTTTTTCGAACGCATTTTCGTACGCTTAGAAAACTAACCTTTTACGTTACGCGACGTGGTCCCTTATTAATAATTTGACTTACTCATCAATAAATTATCTTATAAAAAATGTAACTTATAAAATTGAGCGTTGTGGTCATTTGTTTCTATAAATCAGTGGCTCGTTGTTTATCAAAATATATTATTTTAAATCAGGACGTTTTATGACTAAGTTAAAATAAATAAATATATATATATATTTTTATTTAGAATTGTAAATTTGTACGTAATATATATGTTTGAAATATTTATCTAATGATATAAAGATAAAGTTTAAATTTGTTCGGAAATTTTCGGGTCGTCAGAGTACCTACCCGTTAAAGAAATTTCGTCCCGAAATTTGATCGTGGTCGTCATGGCTAATCATAAAAAATGTTTTTATGACGACTATGAGTTGGTATATAGAGTTTTATCACTATTGAGTAATATAGGTAAACCGGTTCGATTAATTGAAGAGTACGAGTGAAGCTATCCTAAAAGGAATGAAATGAGAACTAAAGTTTTGTCTTAACTTTTGACGTTGTCTTGGTTGAATTCCGGAATTCAAGGGATTTAAAGAAAATCTTCTAAATCTAAAAGATTTGATTCTTCGGCGAATAAGGAAATTAGGATCTCTCTAATTAAATGCGGAGATCTGCCTTGATTTCTCTATCAAATATTTCACTATAAATTAACGTCTTCCGGTTTGTCACTTTTACCATTTCTATACTTAATTCTCAAATTCAAAAGATTGTGAAAATGCTTAATCCAGTTCTGATCCTTGTCCTTGTCCTTATCCTTACTATCGCAACAATCATTCTCCTTTTCCAACTTTCACCAGAGGAATCTGCTTACTTCTACTTTGCTCTTGGGGTTATAGTGCTTTTAATTCTCCCGTGTCTTTATGTTGCGATAAACATTGATATTCACGGTTTGTAATTTATGCGTTGTTATCGGATTTTATATCGCCCCTTATATTTCAATGTCTCTACTTCTGTCTTCTACAATCATTGTCATCCACTGTTAATACTCCCTCCTATTTGCCGCGATTTATACTCCAATTTCTATTTCGGAGCTTCGTCCCTTCGTTTCTTCTTCTTGCGATTAGGCATCTCTTGTAATGGTCCAGAATTCACATATATAAATTTTGGAATGAACATTGTTAATGTTCTAGGAAGGAAATGATAATGGCACGATTTTGATTTGTTAAATTACCAGAATACCCTGGAAAAGACCGAATCATCAAGAAATATTTTCTTGATATTTTAGAGATTAAATAGGATACAAGAATCGTGTAACATGGCGCATGATGATGTTATGATCTGTGAATCACTACATTCCATTTACAAACTCAGCATGAATTACTGTAATATAATCACGTTGATCAAGTGTCATTATATTATACTAACTCATGCTTCAGTTCTCAACACTACTTCAAAAATATTCCTATTTTAAACTCGAAAGTTTCAGAATTTAGAAACTAAAATAGTTTCTTTTATGATGTAATACATATAGCGCGAAGAGGTAAATGATTTCAGATAAGAATAATTATGGAAATATCTTTAGAATTATGGAGGATATTTATAATGAAAGATACGATGATATCTTAGAATTTCTAATATCAGAGGATGATGAAGAATATTTTCCGTAGGGGTTTAGTATTAGGAGCAAGGTATTCGTTAATGACTTCAGCAGATACTAAATCATTTGGATTCTTTGAAGGCAAGTTTAGTCTTTGTGATTTATCTACAGCCTCCTTCATACTTTGCTCAATCCGTTTTCCAGTTCTAAACCTTCTCTTTTTTTTTTCTGAGCTTTGCCAACACACTATTCTTTATCATCAAAATTTTAGCTGTTAAGGTCATTTACAGTTTTTGCTGCTTCATCAGCATTCAAAGTTATCATAACCGAATCGTCGGTTATCAATCCGAGGTGTTTTCAAAAGTTTGAAGGGTTTGCATGAAGATTGTAATTGTCAAGATACATATGATGTTCTAGAATTTTGAATGATACAAATATTTTTTCTGGGTTTATGAATAGAAGTGATGTTCTAGCACAATTTTGAAGTCAAAGTATAGCTTTGAAAGATGTAAGAATCTAAGAGTGATGTTTTCTGTTAAATCTTGGCTTGGATTCTAATTTTTCAAAATCAGAATATGTAATCAAATTTGAATGCGAATGGTTGTTTTGATTTCTAGGAAAGAATGTATATCGTTGTGAAAGTAGTGAGTATAGTTGATGATTTGCTGAATCAAAATCGAATAATGTAACATATCAATTGTGAATTCATATATCTTTCGGGTATTACCTACCCGTTAAAAGTTTCACAAGTAATATTTTGTACCCGAGAATTTTATTACAGTCTTTATGAAAATATAAGTATGTATATTTTCTTCAGATGTAATACAGATTTAATGAGTTAATATCATATTAAGCTCATTTGATTTTCAGCTGGATCAGAAATGAATAATCTCTAAAACATTAAAGATTTAATAATCTTCGCGGAGTATTTCACTAATGTAATCAATACTTCGTTATTCAGTTTTATTGATATTTCCTTAGTGAATCATGTTGGTGCTTATGGAACTCTTGCTAACTTCGCAAGGTACAAATGATGTTTTCTAGAAAGTTTCGAGTACATCGAAAATGAAAGTGTAAAATCAAACGTGTAATTAAATAATACACTTAGTTTATTATGAAAAGGAATTCATTGAATTTGAAACAGAGATTGTAATTATCGATGGTTATGTCGTTAATAAAGGATGTACATCATTTCATATTAGTAATATGAACTAACCGAGTAGTACCTACCAGTTAAGATTCACACGTAATAGCTTAGTACGAAAAGATTTATTTTGATTTCAAAATTCATATATATTAAATATACATATAATTTCTTCAGGGGAAATGATTTAATACTTCATATCTCGTTGATACAATATACGCGTTGTTGATTTGTGATGATGTTGGTGATTATGGAATTGGCGGAACTTGTAGTGCTACAGGTTTTGCCGGTGTTGGTGATACTGACGGTACTGTTGATGCTGCAGGTAAAACAAGTCTAGCTTGTAAATCGTGCACCATTCCGGTCAGGGTTTCTACTCTTCCTTCTATCATTTCGGTCCACTCATCTGATTTACGGTTATGGCTGGAATAGATAATTTCTAAGACTTTAGATATTACATAATCGCCACAGAATATTTCTCTAATGAAGTTATGAATCAATACTTCATCGGTTATTATTGTTGGTACTCCTTGGTATCTATGGTGAGTATGACGTTGATGCTCAAGGTACAAATTGTGATGTTGAAGTGTGGGATGTGGATGTTGTTGTTGGTGGTGGTGATGGTACTGTTGGTGTTGCTGATGGTGGTACTGTTGCTGCCGGTGCTGCTGCTGGTGCTTATAACCTTTGCACCATATTCTCCAAAGCCACTACCCGAGCGCGAAGCTCGTTGACTTCTTCTATTACACCGGGATGATTGTCGGTTCGGACGAGCGGATGAATGAGATCTAGAATGTGAGATAGTATATAATCATGATGAGATACAGGGCCGGTCCTGAGTTATCCAGTGCCCCGAGCGAGGCTGTAAAAAAAGGCCCCTATACCAAAGAAATGCACCGAGGCGACGTATAATGTATTGAACATGCCATAACATGCAACGTATTTACAGAGCAAAAAAGTTTTAATTTACAGTGAACATATATTTACAATGCAAAAAGTATTTTATTTATTAAATTATAATTTCCGAGAAAAGTAAGTATTTGTAGAGTAAACTGCTATACACATGCATATGCTATTTGTAGAGTTAAATCATAATTTCAGAGAAAAAATAAGTATTTAGAGTAAGTATTTATATTTCTAAAGCTTAAGAAGGAGTTTGGCAGTGAAGTTAATACTAATAAGTTGACACATCCCACATCGCTTAAGAAATAAACATACATTCAATATAAAATAAAGGGAAAAAAACCATTAACAAAAGTTAACAGCTTGAAATTTCAGTTGGGTGGGCTTCTCTACTCATCTATATGACTAAGCCCGAAGCAAAATCCAATTCGAATTTGGGCCCTTAAAAGAATGGGCCCTGAGCACTTGCACCTGTTGCACCCCTATTGGGCCGGCCATGATGAGATACTCTAGAAATGAGAGAGAAAATGGTATTACGAACAGGTTCGCCTGTAAGTGCTTCAGGTTCTTCGCCAAGAGGGCAATGTGGTGGATGGAAGGGATCGCCTTCTTCTTGTCTCCAATGATTAAGTAGACTACGAACCCATCCCCAATTCATCCAGAATAGATGATGGCTAATTGGTTGATCCATTCCGGTTACACTGTCTTCTGAGTTCAGGTAAATATCCATATCGGAATAGCTGTCGGAGTTTAAGGAATTTGAACTAGATACGTGATCCATCTTGTATAGTTAGGGAATTGATTTTGATATGAGATAGATTATAGGATTTAGTTTGGTATTCTCCGATATATAATTTACATATGTATATATAATACCAAAATCCCATAAGTTACGGAGAAATTTTCGGAAAGTGTAAGACAGAGTTTACTGTAATAGATATGCTTAAGATACGAAATTTGTTCATACACTATCTATGCAATCAATGCAGTAAAACGTGTCTTAGGCTTAAGATAATAACAGGTAATTTCTGACAAGAAATAATAAGCAAAACTCGGTAAAAACAGATACGGTCATAGTCCAGACTCACTAATGCATCCTAACAATTACCAGTTAAACACACTAATGCAAATTCTGGTTCCCTATGACCTCAATGTAACATCCCGCGTTTTTCCGTTAAATTTATTTTTAACACCGTCTTTTTCTTTTAAATAATACCTTTCGTTATTTAAATTCGTAGTTTCCGTTGACTAACGTTCATAATAATTCCGTCATTTAATTATAACATCTCTCGTTAACTTGCGTTTTAAAAATATTCGATCGGTTAAATCCCGCACCCGCTTTGAAACTCGAGGGACCGGAGTTGCCAAATGGGCAAACTAGTTGACTAGGTCAACTAGTCAACCCATTTCATCCATTCCATCATCTCCCTCATCCCTTTTCTCTCCATCTCAAGAACACACACACAAACCCATTCCATTCATTCATCATCTAAATTCAATCTTGGAAGCTCACAACAAATCCGATTACATATTTGGAATCCTCTCTTCATCCTCTACAATTTGATACCAACTTCATCTCGTTTGGGTAACATTTCTAAAACTCTAGATTTCTCTAAATTCGTGTTTTTGATTTGAAATGGTGTTAGTTAGTGTCTATGGCTCGAGTCTAACATGAATATATGTTTGGTTTGCTCGATTTGTTGTTTTTGGAGTAACTAGCATGAACTTGAAATGGGTGTGCTTAATCCTTGATTTTGGATGAGTTAATGTTGTTAGATTGTTAAAGTGCATGTTTTAATTGTGTTACTAGTATCACTAGCTTCGTTTTGATGCGTAGGTTGATTAAGAAAACTTCAAAAGCATGAATATTGATTTTGTGATGTTTGACTAGGGTTTGATAGTTCTTGACATGAACTTTTGATGCTTGAATGCCATGAAATGTTAATTGTTAGTGATTAGTTGTAATGTATGCTTAATTACCTTCGAAACGGCATATCGTATGTGTAAATTGGATTCCCGAATCATAAAATACGTTTTACGAACTTGAAACTTTGAAAATAAACCTTTCTTGATCAATTGATGAGTTTTCGGTTATTGTAAATGATGTTTTTGATTGATGAAATGTGGTTAGTTGTATTCCTCGTCAAAATACCTTTTCGACGATATATGATAGGCATTATAAGTGTTTGCGGGTCAAGAATTGGGTTGGAAAAGGTTTTGGTTCGTGCACACTTGGAAAAACTGACCAGAATTCTCTGCCCAGGTAGTGGCGCGGCGCGCCACATCCCCGCGCGGCGCGCAGAATCGCCTGGCCAGATTCTGCTCACTTTGTCACATTTCACGCGAAATGTTTGACTAGCTACCGACCTCCGATTCACATGAAACTTGTTTTAATATACTTGTATATGAATATTTAGCATAGAAAAATAGTCCGGGACCCGACCCGAACGCGTTGACTTTTTCGTTGACTTTGACCAAGTTTGACTTTTAGTCAAACTTAACCAAACTTTTATACAATCGTTCTAACATGCTTTTGTACGTGATTCTTGCATGAAACTTGACAACGTGATTCACATGCTATACTATTCAAGTCGTATTGAGCCATAGGACTAATTGAACACATTTCACCCGACCTTGTGTCGTAACCGGTTAATTGATACAACCTATATGTTTAGGTCAAGACTAGCTTTGTCTTTGCACGCGTTTACTTGTTGAAGTACTTTATTAACTCTTGCACTCGAGGTGAGATCATAGTCCCACTTTTACTCTTTTTGAACTTATATTGGGATGAGAAAACATAAACGATTCTTTTGAACTAAGTGAACACAAGAACGGGAAAACAAACATTCTACATACGAGTTTAGAACAAAAATCCTCAATTCGATTATCATTAGTTACACTTGCCGGGTGTAAGCGAGAACTTATGTTATATGGCCATATGGGTTGACAACCCTCATCTTTGACGGTTCGCTACCGTCTACGGATGAAATATATTTTCGAGAATCAGTGTTTGTTCTAGCACTAAGTGATGGGGTATACAATGGAAGGAATGTTAAGCTTTGATAATTGGGTGCTCGTGAAACAAACTTTTGGAATGTATTACTATTATTTCATTGATGCAAATCTTGTGGTTCACTTGTACTTACTTACTTAAACCTATGATTTCACCAACGTTTTCGTTGACAGATTTCTATGTTTTTCTCAGGTCTTGCACGATATGTGAAACATGCTTCCGCTTACTATTTGATACTTGCATCCGATGTCGAGTATACATGCATTTCATGGAGCGTCTTTTGACTTTACTTTAAACCGTGTCGCCTAGATTTCAATCGTATCTATAACGTTGTAACTTAACTTTTGGTTGAACAATTCTTGTAAACTTTGAAACAATCTTTATTTTGAAATGAAGGCGACATATTTTGGTCAAACGTTATCTTAAAGACTTATAATCAGGCAACGGGACCCACGTAGCCGACGCCGTCACTTGACGATTTGTCGGGGTCGCTACAGGTGGTATCAGAGCCTTGGTTGTAGGGATTTAGAGTTCATTTGTGTTCACCCCGAGTCATAGGGTACATAGGTGAATCTAGACTACAACCGGCATATAGACTGAAGTAGGAATTATTTGACTAATTGTGCATTTATACTCGAACTCTTCTATCATATCTAACTCGTATTCGATCTTGATCTTACGTTGATAAATTTTGTTGGTGCGCCACCTTGACTTTATGAAGTAATGTTAAATGCACATGAGAATCAGGGTAATATAATTTCCGGGATTATATTACGGTGATTCACATGGACGTTCCGACATTATGACATAGAGAATTTAAGGCGAGTCAAGGAAAAATTTTCTCTCTATCCTTATTCCATGCCACGGTTAGTATTGTTGAAAATACTAACCAACGATATTCTTGTCTCATGAAGGAACAATGGCTCACCAAGGTCAACACAATACCCCTCTCGAAACTCTAGAACAAGCTCTTCAACGAATGATAACCACCGCCGTGGGTACGGCCGTGGCCGATCACTTTTCTAACAACAACAATCATGGAGCCGGTAATTCAATCGAAGGTTGCTCCTACAAGAACTTCATGAAGTACAATCCTCCCACTTTCGATGGAACCGGGGGACCGGTTACTCTCACCCGATGGTTTGAACAAATGGAGACCGTTTTTAACACAAGCGGTTGTCGAGACCAAGATAAGGTCAAGTTTTCCACCCTCACTTTCACCGGTATTGCTCTCTCATGGTGGAACACGTATGTACAATTAGTGGGAAGCGATGAAGCCCACACACTCTCTTGGACCGAATTAAGAGAAAGAATGATCACCGAATACTTCCCGCGCGACGAGACTCGAAGGCTCGAACAGGGTCTAAGGAATTTAAAAACGGCCGGAAATGACCTCAAGGCTTATAATCAACGGTTTACCGAACTAGTCTCGATGTGTCCAATTCTCATGACTCCCGAATCCCTAAGAGTCGAACTTTACATGGATGGCCTCCCTAAGAGCATTCAACACAAGGTAATGACATCTCAACCCACTAACCTACAAGAGGCTTTAACAATGGCCCGCCAAGCCTTAGAAACGGTGAATGAAATGGAAGCACCGGCACCAATGGTCGAGAACCACCCGAGTAACAACAAAAGAACATGGGAAGCCTCTCAATCAAGCAACCACAATAATAACAACAACCCCGCCAAGAAGCCTTTTACCTCCAACGACAAGAAAGGCTATGCCGGAAAACTGCCTTTTTGTGACGAATGCCACAAGCATCACTTTGAAGGATGTGGCAGGTTTCGCCACCGGCGCCAAGGACCCGTCGCTCGAAAGATGCCCAACGCACACAGAACGGGTGCTTGCTTCGAATGTGGCCAACTGGGTCATTTTAGGAATGTGTGCCCAAATAAGAAAATCAACCCCAACGCACGCCGTTGAACCTTCGACATCGACACCAAGGATGCCCGGAACGACGATGGACTAGTAACGGGTACGTTTCTTCACAACAAACCGTATATTTCATACTTGTTCGATTCGATTACCGCTAGACGTTTTATAACCAAGGATTTGACTCATGCTCTTTATATTCCACCTCTTTCCCCCAGATACTACTTAGACGATTTAAGTGACCGACGGAAAAATATTGTGTGCCTATAAATTTTATTGGAGGAAATACGTTAAGACTTTTGACTTGACACCTATAGAACTAGGGAGCTCGGAACCTATTCATAAAAAAAAAAAAAAAAAAAAAAAAAAAAATGTTCCCCATCATCTTGTATAGATTATTGTGAACTGAGTAATTTTCGGTTGGAAACCGATACCCTCTCCCTCGCATCCATGACCTCATGATTATTTGCACGAATCCCGTATGTTCCAAATCGACCTCCGTTCCGGTTATCATCAATTGGGGGTTAAGTGAGACGATGTCTCCTAAGCCACTTTCCGAACTCGCAACGTTAGTTGTAAATCTCTCTTAGTACCGCTTGATTTATTTAGGACTCGCCCGTATCCATAAACCTCTTGAACCGCGTATGCAAATTCATATAGACTAATCTGTTATCGTATTTAAAGATGACATCTTAACTTATTTAAGTAAAGAAGGAAAACGAACAACATCACCATCTTACGCTCGAACTTTTGAGAAAAGAGCAACTTTATACCAAATTCTCCGAGTGAGAATTTCTGTTGAACGAAGTCCAATTTTCTAGACCATGAAGTTAATGGTCAAGGAATTACAATCAATCTCGAAATCAAGCCACATGTAATCAGGAAACTCTCCCAACTCAGACTTGTATTCGTAAAAATCTTAGATCTCACCGGTTGTTACCGAAGATTCATTTCTGACTTTTCTCGTATTACACGACTTTAATCTCTCCGCGATCGAACCTTGAGCGTGATTCTTCACACCAACATTTCTAGCTAAATTCGTACAACACCAGATGGGACTCAAATATGGAAATATTTCTACTTGGACGCCGAAAGGCATACTCCCTCGACTCGAAATCAACGGGACGGAAATTCGTTATTTTGCACGAAGAATTCGAATACTAAATTGTGGATCCGATCAATATTCTTGTCATCACGTACCACACTACATACCTCTGTTATTTCACCGTTACCGTCTGATATTACTGGAAATTAAGATAACACACAATCCAACGATACTTCACTCTTCTTTGACTTAACGCCCTTGTGTTTCTGATAATCGGTCAACTATTATTCAACCCCGAACTATACAACTACGTGTACTACCTCGTTTCTCTTTCAAACTTCAACTTTTGACAACTAGAGGCACGTTATAGCAACCTTGAGATGTAAACTCATCCTATTCTAAGTCCTCATTTCACTACTATCTTTACCGTTCGCATTTCCGTTTAAAGAAACTCCTTGTAACATTTCTCCATGGATAGAGAAACTCCTCATATTACATAAGTATTCGCCACGAGGGTGAATAGTCCTAACGAACATTTTTCGAACCCTAACTAACTTGTTCAAACGTATCTTAAGAGATTCTTTTCCAACACGGTGTATCTTTGTCAATTATTCTGTATCGAAATACTCGTTTCACTTCTAGTTTTACAAGAAACCTTGGGAACCTGCTTAGACATGAGTACCGCGTACCACCCACAAACTGACGAACCGAGCAAACGAACGATTTACGTCTTGGAAAGACATCTCACAAACTCGTATTGTCACCTTTAGTAGATCACTCTTACAACAGTAGTTACCACTCGTGTGTTCACGCGCACTTTTCGAAACCTTATATGACCGCTAATGTCATACCCCTGTTCATTTAACCAAAGCATCAACCACCGAAATCTGAACTCCATCAAGAAACAACAATTGAGATCGTTCAAGTCCGAGAAGGGCTCGAGACAACCCATTGTCGCCAGAAGAGTTATACCAAACTTAGAGGAGAACCTCACAAATCCCAGTGTGTAACCGCGTAATATTGAGAACCCGCACCTTGGAAGGGTGTAATCCGTTTCGGGAATCAGGGAAAGTTAAACCCGCGACATGTTAACCCTTTTGAAACCTTGGGGCGTATTGGAACCGTTCCCTACCGTTTAGAACTTCCGACTCAATTAAGTTTCCGTTTACCCTACATTTCGTGTAACAAACTTAGAAACGTGTCCTGCGGAACAGGAACGTGCAATCCTGCCGGATACATCAACTATCGATGACAAACTTCTCTTCATAGGAAAACCAGTTGAAACTAGGGATCGTAAAAACCGAACTTTAATGCAACGTAAAACCCTGACTATCCAAATTCATGAGAACCCTCAAGAACGTACTTTCACTTATTCATAGCATTGACAACGTAAAGTCTCGAGTAAGAGATATCGACTACTACTTCCAACTAAATTTCGGGACGAAATTTCTTTTGAGTTGTGGATAATGTAACATCCCGCGTTTTTCCGTTAAATTTATTTTTAACACCGTCTTTTTCTTTTAAATAATACCTTTCGTTATTTAAATTCGTAGTTTCCGTTGACTAACGTTCATAATAATTCCGTCATTTAATTATAACATCTCTCGTTAACTTGCGTTTTAAAAATATTCGATCGGTTAAATCCCGCACCCGCTTTGAAACTCGAGGGACCGGAGTTGCCAAATGGGCAAACTAGTTGACTAGGTCAACTAGTCAACCCATTTCATCCATTCCATCATCTCCCTCATCCCTTTTCTCTCCATCTCAAGAACACACACACAAACCCATTCCATTCATTCATCATCTAAATTCAATCTTGGAAGCTCACAACAAATTCGATTACATATTTGGAATCCTCTCTTCATCCTCTACAATTTGATACCAACTTCATCTCGTTTGGGTAACATTTCTAAAACTCTAGATTTCTCTAAATTCGTGTTTTTGATTTGAAATGGTGTTAGTTAGTGTCTATGGCTCGAGTCTAACATGAATATATGTTTGGTTTGCTCGATTTGTTGTTTTTGGAGTAACTAGCATGAACTTGAAATGGGTGTGCTTAATCCTTGATTTTGGATGAGTTAATGTTGTTAGATTGTTAAAGTGCATGTTTTAATTGTGTTACTAGTATCACTAGCTTCGTTTTGATGCGTAGGTTGATTAAGAAAACTTCAAAAGCATGAATATTGATTTTGTGATGTTTGACTAGGGTTTGATAGTTCTTGACATGAACTTTTGATGCTTGAATGCCATGAAATGTTAATTGTTAGTGATTAGTTGTAATGTATGCTTAATTACCTTCGAAACGGCATATCGTATGTGTAAATTGGATTCCCGAATCATAAAATACGTTTTACGAACTTGAAACTTTGAAAATAAACCTTTCTTGATCAATTGACGAGTTTTCGGTTATTGTAAATGATGTTTTTGATTGATGAGATGTGGTTAGTTGTATTTCTCGTCAAAATACCTTTTCGACGATATATGATAGGCATTATAAGTGTTTGCGGGTCAAGAATTGGGTTGGAAAAGGTTTTGGTTCGTGCACACT
Source organism: Rutidosis leptorrhynchoides (assembly GCF_046630445.1). Taxonomy (NCBI): domain Eukaryota; kingdom Viridiplantae; phylum Streptophyta; class Magnoliopsida; order Asterales; family Asteraceae; genus Rutidosis; species Rutidosis leptorrhynchoides. The sequence continues at coordinate 76,552,467 of NC_092338.1, read as the reverse complement.
TGGAAAAACTGACCAGAATTCTCTGCCCAGGTAGTGGCGCGGCGCGCCACATCCCCGCGCGGCGCGCAGAATCGCCTGGCCAGATTCTGCTCACTTTGTCACATTTCACGCGAAATGTTTGACTAGCTACCGACCTCCAATTCACATGAAACTTGTTTTAATATACTTGTATATGAATATTTAGCATAGAAAAATAGTCCGGGACCCGACCCGAACGCGTTGACTTTTTCGTTGACTTTGACCAAGTTTGACTTTTAGTCAAACTTAACCAAACTTTTATACAATCGTTCTAACATGCTTTTGTACGTGATTCTTGCATGAAACTTGACAACGTGATTCACATGCTATACTATTCAAGTCGTATTGAGCCATAGGACTAATTGAACACATTTCACCCGACCTTGTGTCGTAACCGGTTAATTGATACAACCTATATGTTTAGGTCAAGACTAGCTTTGTCTTTGCACGCGTTTACTTGTTGAAGTACTTTATTAACTCTTGCACTCGAGGTGAGATCATAGTCCCACTTTTACTCTTTTTGAACTTATATTGGGATGAGAAAACATAAACGATTCTTTTGAACTAAGTGAACACAAGAACGGGAAAACAAACATTCTACATACGAGTTTAGAACAAAAATCCTCAATTCGATTATCATTAGTTACACTTGCCGGGTGTAAGCGAGAACTTATGTTATATGGCCATATGGGTTGACAACCCTCATCTTTGACGGTTCGCTACCGTCTACGGATGAAATATATTTTCGAGAATCAGTGTTTGTTCTAGCACTAAGTGATGGGGTATACAATGGAAGGAATGTTAAGCTTTGATAATTGGGTGCTCGTGAAACAAACTTTTAGAATGTATTACTATTATTTCATTGATGCAAATCTTGTGGTTCACTTGTACTTACTTACTTAAACCTATGATTTCACCAACGTTTTCGTTGACAGATTTCTATGTTTTTCTCAGGTCTTGCACGATATGTGAAACATGCTTCCGCTTACTATTTGATACTTGCATCCGATGTCGAGTATACATGCATTTCATGGAGCGTCTTTTGACTTTACTTTAAACCGTGTCGCCTAGATTTCAATCGTATCTATAACGTTGTAACTTAACTTTTGGTTGAACAATTCTTGTAAACTTTGAAACAATCTTTATTTTGAAATGAAGGCGACATATTTTGGTCAAACGTTATCTTAAAGACTTATAATCAGGCAACGGGACCCACGTAGCCGACGCCGTCACTTGACAATTTGTCGGGGTCGCTACACTCAAGCTCAGATACCAACTTTGACGATCCTTCCAAATCCCTTTGGACGAATACATCATTCATTGATTTCATAGTGACGTTTTGACCTCGATATGATACGTTTTGTAAACATTACATTCTTTTCAAAAGGTACACAATAAATGAATATCAATTTCTAAGGTTTTCAACGTTTGATGATTTCTACATATAGACAATCACCATAAATAATAGTTTACCATAATACATTCGTTGACAATGCAGTCAAAATAAGATACACAGTGATGATTTTGTAAATGCAAAGTTTTCTTGAATAAAGCATGTATGACTCCATGCACATAGCTTGTATCACATATAAGCAAACATCGAAAGACTTCTAGAAACCTGAGAATAAACATGCTTAAAAGTGTCAACACAAAGGTTGGTGAGTTCATAGTTTTAATGTTGCGCATAATCTGTATATAAAGGTGAATCACAAGTTTTCAGTTGTTTCATCCAGAAACGTTTATCAAAATATTCTACGAAATTGAGCACCCTGGTAACTAAACTTAACATATATATAATTTATACCCTTTGTATAATCATCTTAATAATACACGTAAACCAACGTGTACGCTCCTCAAATAGCATACGTCCGTTAAAAGTCTAGTGCTCTAGCTCGGACGGGGATATCAAGCCCTATGGATCCATATACTACTACTCGCGCCCACCAGTTCTTATAACCGGCAGTTACTATTTACCAAAGCTAAGGGATTTTCGGTTCAAACTCGGTGTAGAATTTAGTATGTACTTGTATCCATTGCGTATAAAATAAAGTGCATGTATTCTCAGCCCAAAAATATAGATTGCAAAAGCAATTAAAAAGGGAGCAAATGAAACTCACCTTAACAGCACATAAAGTAATTCACCGGAATGTGACCGAAACTCGGAATGTAAAATAACCATAGATCTCAACCTAGAGAACATATGTTGGTCAATACATGTCTAACAAATTAGGTCTGGTCATAGTGTATCACAATCCTAATGCTCGAGACCGACATACAAAAGTTAACAAAAGTCATCTCAAAAGTTAACCTTACCCTATATGATCTTTAAATCTATACATGTCTATTAACATAATATAAGTCTTGATAATTGAACGAATTTATAGTTTATCAAACTCAAAATATTATTTATTTCAGGAGCTATATTATATTTGAATTAGCATGGCAATCGAACATATTTTATTATTTCACAAAGTTTTCCAATACTTGTAAAATCAGATTGTAGTGTTTATAAAGATTTATAACATGATAAGACAGTCAACTTTGACAATTGCTCAACAAGACGAGACGTGCCTTATATAAAAATTCATTTACTCGATTAGTAATATTTAAAAATTCAATTTATCAATCTCATAGACAAGTTGTTTAAATATTAATTTACAGTTTCAAACACAATTTTTTTAACGTTAACCATAATTCAGTTGACCATATCTTTTAATCCGTTCATCGAAATCACGCGATTTCTAAATGAAAAGTTAATAATTTTTCGCTAGCTTTCCAACGACATGCATATCTTATACCTTATCTTAACCGCATATGTAACTAATTCAGGATTCAACATAACCTATCTAATGGCAATATCAAAAGTACAAGCATGCATAATCCTATATACTGGAGCACTAGTCAGGGATACACTATTAATATATAAAAATTAAATTACGAGTACTCACGTATCAATATTGAGATTCAATATTGCAGGAAAGGTACGTAGACGCAACAGAGATGATAAACACTAGATTGACCTCACGAGCATACCCATGAACATTACCCATCACCTCCATAGCTATAACCCATAATTTCCTTAGCTCTATCCCGCTCGAAAAACCCGTTTGAAATAACTCGCTCATGACCTCGTCATAATATTTTATGTATAATACTAATTATAATAATACTAGTACTTCTAATAATAATAAGATTAATAATATTAATATTAATAATAATAATAATAAAAATTATAATTTATATGTATAGAGAAAGATTCGAGAGATATATGTTATGAAAACTGGAACCAAAATCGTGCCATTTATAGAACCTCTCACCCATCTATACCCCATGCGATCGCATGGGGTCTCTACCTCATGACCATGCGGTCGCATGGATACCTCTTCCAGCTCATGAGCACTTAAAACTCTTGCCGACATCCATTTTGTAATATAAATTAATATATAATATATTAAATCTTTATAATTAATTAAATATTATATTTATTCTCGTGCATAGTTGACTTGTAATTTTTACACCGATGTGTAGTACATTGACCCTCGACTCAAGTACCGATTCCGATTTTTCGAACGCATTTTCGTACGCTTAGAAAACTAGCCTTTTACGTTACGCGACGTGGTCCCTTATTAATAATTTGACTTACTCATCAATAAATTATCTTATAAAAAATGTAACTTATAAAATTGAGCATTGTGGTCATTTGCTTCTATAAATCAGTGGCTCGTTGTTTATCAAAATATATTATTTTAAATCAGGACGTTTTATGACTAAGTTAAAATATATATATATATATATATATATATATATATATATATATATATATATATATATATATATATATATATATATATATATATATAGAATTGTAAATTTGTACGTAATATATATGTTTGAAATATTTATCTAATGATATAAAGATAAAGTTTAAGTTTGTTCGGAAATTTTCGGGTCGTCACACCCCACAACGCGATGTGCGAAAGGCACCCTTGGGTGAAATTTAAAAAAAGGGGCAACCATATGTACAATGTTGCACCCTACGGGAGTCGAACTCCCGACCTCTCGCTAAGAGAGACAAACCACTATCACATGAGCTACAACACAAGGTTTCAAACACTCCTTCATCTTCGTATTTATTGTTTAAAGTTCATTCTTTGAATGTCCTAAATTAATTGTGCATTTTTAATTGATAATAATAAAGAGGTAAAGTTCAGTAATATTCCTAATGTATAAATGTAAGGAAAAAATATAAGTAGAAAGTCAGAGGTAAAATTGTCAAAAAAAAAAAAAAAAAAAACCAATATTACGATGTTATCTCCAAATCTATGTATTTTTTTGTCGTGGTATAGTTAATATGGAACGGAAAGAGTAATAAAGAGTAGATGAAACGAAGCTAAAACAAGTTTACCCAATAATAACAAACAACAACTAAACAAACAAAGTAGCAAAGCACCAAACAAAAACAAATAAAACTAACACACATGCAATCTAAAAGTTTACATAAGCTATGTTATTTTTCAAGACGTGCAATAGGTAGATTACACTTTCTGCTAAAGCATATCGGGATCACATGTTGACCCATTTCAATCTCCATAGAGCTGCACCTTTGACCACATATTGATCTTTCTTGACTTTTAAAGTCAAAATCTTTTTAAATGTGATGAATTATGATCTCATGCAATTCTTTCCAGATTATAACTTTGAATAATCTAAGATTTTTCTCTTACCAAACATAATAGACCACCGGTGCAATTAGGGATGACAATGGTCACTCGATCCAGTAGATATCCACCCGATCCACCAACTTCATGATGGATATGGATGAACCTAAATGGATATGGATACGGATCTGGATGAACTTAAATGGATATGGATATGGACATGGATGAAAAGTTTCATCCATGGATATATCCATTACCACCCGAAATAGGTATATAGGTGTGTGTGTGTGTGTATATATATATATATATATATATATATATATATATATATATATATATATATATATATATATATATATATATATATATATATATATATATATTATTACAAGCTCATCTACCGTTAGATTTACATTTTCCTTTCAACCCTATAACAAAATAACTATAATATATTATAATAAAACATGTATATCTAACAAAATAAACTTACACATTTCATATTTACTTTTTTATAATCTATGTCTTATAATTATTTCAACAAATTTTGTTATATCTTCGACAAAGATTACACATTATTATGGATAGAATAAATAATGTTATGTTATATTTATTTTTGATATACTACGTTTTCGTTTTAATCGCATATTACAAAATATTATAACAGTTTTTTTAATATCCAGTGGATATCCATTAACCCGTTTAATCCACTGGATATGGATATGGACGGATGACCTGAAACTAAATGGATATGAATATGGATGTAGATGAAGAAAAACTAAATGGATATGGATACGGCGTCACCCGATCCATATCCGATCCATTGCCATCCCTAGGTGCAATTACTAATCTATTAAAGACGGTTCAAATATTGTAAATGCATTTTATTTAGTGATAAAACTAGAACTTTATACAAACGAAAGGCACTTCATCAAAATGATAAAGACCTAAACAAGAAAAAACGACCACGAATGACTAAAAAACCCACAAACAAAACCAAACAAAACGAGCTAACCAAAACAAAAGGCAAAACTAAAAACCTACCCATCAACAGGAAGAACTCCGAACCGAATCAACAAACAAAACAATGAATCGACCTAAAAGAAAAGACAACAAATAAACAACCAAACTAAAACATTACAACAAAAACAAACTACCAAACCGAAGCGCCTCACACGCCTTCTAAAGTTTCTCAATTCCTCACCGTGGATTTCCTAGGCTTAACCTTCTTAGCTTTTGGTTTTGGTTCTGAAGCCAAACTAGAATTTAAAACCTTCCCTTCAACCCAACAATCTTTATCTTTGAAACAACCGCTACTCGCTTTTGAGAACGATGCTATATTTTTTTACGGGTTATACTGCGCGGCGCACATCTCAAAACAAAATTCTGACCTGCACAGAACATTTGCAAACTGATCCTGAAACATATTATACTGTGCAGCGCAGAGAGGACGACGCAACATGCAGTAACATTGATCAACCCAACAGTTTACAAAAACAAGTTTTTACCATTTCCCAAAATGCCAAAGTGTCCAAATACCATCAATTAAGTCAAAAACCAGTTTTAATCAAATGCATGATATCTTAACGACACTCCAACACATTTATCGAATTGAAACGACCCTTGAAACCCAAATGACCCATTACAACAACCTAGAGTAATTACGACCCAAATACACAAATAAACAGTTTAAGACTCAATAACCCAATCTAATACCAAGAACATGATCACGGGGATTCATCCATCCCCAACCCAATTCCAAATATCCAAAAGCAATCTCGCAATGAGCTCAAGCAACTCCTAAGCATCTAGTTTAACAACTAGATATCTTCACGTCTTCAACCCGGTAAAAGGTAAACAACGAGAGGGTAAGCTAAGTGTTTAGTGAATGCAATAGTTATATATGTACATACATAAATCACCAACCCACAAATACATCACCGATCATGCGTTCACCTAAGCATAAACACTTACACGACTAGGAAACACGAACCAACATGCAATATCACGATGTATAATGCTATAACAAATAAACAAACACATATGGTTAACCACAAATACCGATTCCTGTCGACATACGACTCTAAGTGAACCCACATTCGGTCACAACCAGAATCATCCAATACCCGTTGACAAACAACTAATAGTGAATCCGACAAATAGTCAATACACTATATCCACCATGTGGTTATCGACAAACGATATTTAGTGAATCCCGACTAACGATTATTTCACTACCACCAAACCCGCAACCTATATACACACATATATAATTGTCCCACTCACCATGACATGCATGCACGTGACATGTATGCACAATCTCCATCCTCCTATCCGAGCAAGTAACCACCTATATGACACATAGACATAATATAAATATCAAGACCCATTCTCATAAGAGAATTCGTCACCACCATCCCTTAACCGAGGGATTGTGCCTTGCTCGCCAAAATCCGCTCATTTAAACACCAAATGAGCATAACCCAATCACTACTTCAAGTGATAATTGAAACCGACACTAATAACTACAATTCTAACCTAAATTGTACTTAACTCTACAATAGACCAATCTAGGCTCCGACCCATAATCACTAGCTCGATAGTAATCATGCTCGAAGCACCACTTAAACACCAATCCTTATAAGTGCAATTTGACCCAATGGCACTTAACCTCCATGACGAAGTTAAGTCTAACCCATAATCACCAAAAGCTAGTGATTATACTTTAAAACGCCAAATGAACATCGTAAATCAAGTGCTTATGTACTTAATTCCCCAAAACATGACTTACCAAAGCTTGACCTTATTCAAAGTCAACACCCATTTTTGACTTACAAACATATTCTTGTGAATATCCTAAACATCAACACACTTGTAATTTAGTGATTAACACCCACATTTCATGATCAAAATGGCTAAATTTGTCATCCAACCCAAACCTACCTGCAAAGGAATTTACATACACCAATAGTCACCATTAACCCCGAATTTCCAAGAGATAAGGGGTTTACAAACATCATTCACCCAAACCTTAACCCTAATTTCATAAATTGAACATTGAATTCAGATTAGGGTTTACCTCTTGTATCACACCCCCCAATTAGGGCCTGGGTTAATGTGACATTAATATCAAAAATACCAACATATTATATAATGAGAACGACACTATATGATAATAACAAACTTTATTGAGTACGCACCAGAAAGAAATAGATTGTCGTTACAAGAATTGAAATTACAAGAATGTAAATAAATGCATAAATAATAAATGTGACTCTTTCTTCAAGTCCTAGAGTCTAAGTAGCATCACACAGACAAGAGTAAGCTGATCAATCGTAACCTGAGATAAAACATGCTAAAGTGTCAACCAAAAAGGTTGAGTGAATTTCATAGGTTTAACAAAATAGTTGACCTTTGTTTAGACCACAAAATTTTTATGTATAAAAGTAGATCTCGCAGGGATCTAAAATTTAGTGCCAAGTTTATGTTATTTAGACTAAACAGTTTCAAAGTTTGCCCCGTGACAAGTTGTACTGTCCTTGTTAGTTTGAATCATTATTAAGTAATACAATGACTTAGTCAAATGTATCAGGGACGTTACTCTCGATAGGCCTACCCCCAACAATTAAGAATGCGTTATGTAAAAGCAATTAAAAATATCACAGTGGGAACTTGCAGGACATAGCCAGGTATAGCACAGTTTAATAGTTGGTACTTATGTCTAAGTTATAAATATTAAAAGAAGCATGTGTCTCACCCCAGTAAGTTTAAATAAATTGCGCAATAGTAATTTAAATAAATTGCGCAATAGTAAGTGGGGCTATGAAGTTCACCTTAGTAAGTAGGAGAAGAGTTTGATATTCCTCGGATAAGAAGAGTTGGATGAATGTGAGCAGAAAGTCAACCTAATGACATTTAAGAGTAGTTAAATATTTGCCCAAGTTTAAGTTTAAGTATGCAAGTGTTTAAGTGTAGTTCGTTTTACTAAGTTCCCATTCTTAGTAAGTTTCCATTTTTAGTAAGTTTCCATGTTTAGTAAGTTAGTGTTGAACACTAGTGAGTTGTCCTTAATAAGTCCACCACTTATTAAGTGTGCAAGTGACCAAGTGTTGTTCACTTAGTGAGTGTATGATCACTATAGTCGGGTTTGATATTGTGCACTATACCCAAACATCTATGCCACCGACAAGTCACTCGAATGATCTATTATTACCGAGCGGACCAAGATCTCTTGACCAGAATCTAAGTCTTGGCATTCGTGATCCACAAGCATCCCATAATGGTACCAAGGATCACCCTAGGCCACAAGTAGCGTAGACGTACAAGTAATCTCACGTTATCGTGAATGACTATTGTAATCGTATGTTATATTTTTATAATATAAGTATTATAATATAAGTAGTACATTATAAGTGTTAGTAGTAGTATAAGTGTATAAACGTTAGGTAGTAGTATGTAGTATAAGTAGTAGTATTAGGGTTTTATATTAATTAGAGTAGTATTAAATATTAGGGTTTAATAATTAATTAATGATTAGGGTTTAGTAGTATTTAATAGTGTTTAGGGTTTATATAATTAATGTTTAGGGTTTAAGTAGTATTAGGGTTTTATATTATTTAATGTTTATGTATATGTAGTATGTATATGTCGTGTATAAATGTATGTATATAGAGTGTTTTATTTTTTATTTTTATATATGTATATGTAGCCGTAGGTATATATATATATATATATATATATATATATATATATATATATGAAATGTCCCGTTCTTATTGATTAAAAACGTTCCATATTAATTGATTTCGTTGCGAGGTTTTGACCTCTATATGAGACGTTTTTCAAAGATTGCATTCATTTTTAAACATACCATAACCTTTATTTCATCAATAAAGGTTTAAAAAGCTTTACGTAGATTATCAAATAATGATAATCTAAAATATCCTGTTTACACACGACCATTACATAATGGTTTACAATACAAATAAGTTACAACAAAATAAGTTTCTTGAATGCAGTTTTTACACAATATCATACAAGCATGGACTCCAAATCTTGTCCTTATTTAAGTATGCGACAGCGGAAGCTCTTAATAATCACCTGAGAATAAACATGCTTAAAACGTCAACAAAAATGTTGGTGAGTTATAGGTTTAACCTATATATATCAAATCGTAACAATAGACCACAAGATTTCATATTTCAATACACATCCCATACACAGAGATAAAAATCATTCATATGGTGAACACCTGGTAACCGACAATAACAAGATGCATATATAAGAATATCCCCATCATTCCGGGACACCCTTCGGATATGATATAAATTTCGAAGTACTAAAGCATCCGGTACTTTGGATGGGGTTTGTTAGGCCCAATAGATCTATCTTTAGGATTCGCGTCAATTAGGGTGTCTGTTCCCTAATTCTTAGATTACCAGACTTAATAAAAAGGGGCATATTCGATTTCGATAATTCAACCATAGAATGTAGTTTCACGTACTTGTGTCTATTTTGTAAATCATTTATAAAACCTGCATGTATTCTCATCCCAAAAATATTAGATTTTAAAAGTGGGACTATAACTCACTTTCACAGATTTTTACTTCGTCGGGAAGTAAGACTTGGCCACTGGTTGATTCACGAACCTATAACAATATATACATATATATCAAAGTATGTTCAAAATATATTTACAACACTTTTAATATATTTTGATGTTTTAAGTTTATTAAGTCAGCTGTCCTCGTTAGTAACCTACAACTAGTTGTCCACAGTTAGATGTACAGAAATAAATCGATAAATATTATCTTGAATCAATCCACGACCCAGTGTATACGTATCTCAGTATTGATCACAACTCAAACTATATATATTTTGGAATCAACCTCAACCCTGTATAGCTAACTCCAACATTCACATATAGAGTGTCTATGGTTGTTCCGAAATATATATAGATGTGTCGACATGATAGGTCGAAACATTGTATACGTGTCTATGGTATCTCAAGATTACATAATATATAATACAAGTTGATTAAGTTATGGTTGGAATAGATTTGTTACCAATTTTCACGTAGCTAAAATGAGAAAAATTATCCAATCTTGTTTTACCCATAACTTCTTCATTTTAAATCCGTTTTGAGTGAATCAAATTGCTATGGTTTCATATTGAACTCTATTTTATGAATCTAAACAAAAAAAGTATAGGTTTCTAGTCGGAAAAATAAGTTACAAGTCGTTTTTGTAAAGGTAGTCATTTCAGTCGAAAGAACGACGTCTAGATGACCATTTTAGAAAACATACTTCCACTTTGAGTTTAACCATAATTTTTGGATATAGTTTCATGTTCATAATAAAAATCATTTTCTCAGAATAACAACTTTTAAATCAAAGTTTATCATAGTTTTTAATTAACTAACCCAAAACAGCCCGCGGTGTTACTACGACGGCGTAAATCCGGTTTTACGGTGTTTTTCGTGTTTCCAGGTTTTAAATCATTAAGTTAGCATATCATATAGATATAGAACATGTGTTTAGTTGATTTTAAAAGTCAAGTTAGAAGGATTAACTTTTGTTTGCGAACAAGTTTAGAATTAACTAAACTATGTTTTAGTGATTACAAGTTTAAACCTTCGAATAAGATAGCTTTATATGTATGAATCGAATGATGTTATGAACATCATTACTACCTTAAGTTCCTTGGATGAACCTACTGGAAAAGAGAAAAATGGATCTAGCTTCAATGGATCCTTGGATGGCTCAAAGTTCTTGAAGCAAAATCATGACACGAAAACAAGTTCAAGTAAGATCATCACTTGAAATAAGATTGTTATAGTTATAGAAATTGAACCAAAGTTTGAATATGATTATTACCTTGTATTAGAATGATAACCTACTGTAAGAAACAAAGATTTCTTGAGGTTGGATGATCACCTTACAAGATTGGAAGTGAGCTAGCAAACTTGAAAGTATTCTTGATTTTATGAAACTAGAACTTTTGGAATTTATGAAGAACACTTAGAACTTGAAGATAGAACTTGAGAGAGTTCAATTAGATGAAGAAAATTGAAGAATGAAAGTGTTTGTAGGTGTTTTTGGTCGTTGGTGTATGGATTAGATATAAAGGATATGTAATTTTGTTTTCATGTAAATAAGTCATGAATGATTACTCATATTTTTGTAATCTTATGAGATATTTCATGCTAGTTGCCAAATGATGGTTCCCACATGTGTTAGGTGACTCACATGGGCTGCTAAGAGCTGATCATTGGAGTGTATATACCAATAGTACATACATCTAAAAGCTGTGTATTGTACGAGTACGAATACGGGTGCATACGAGTAGAATTGTTGATGAAACTGAACGAGAATGTAATTGTAAGCATTTTTGTTAAGTAGAAGTATTTTGATAAGTGTATTTAAGTCTTTCAAAAGTGTATAAATACATATTAAAACAATACATGTATATACATTTTAACTGAGTCGTTAAGTCATCGTTAGTCGTTACATGTAAGTGTTGTTTTGAAACCTTTAGGTTAACGATCTTGTTAAATGTTGTTAACCCAATGTTTATAATAACAAAAGAGATTTTAAATTATTATATTATCATGATATTATGATGTACGAATATCTCTTAATATGATATATATACATTAAATGTCGTTACAACGATAAACGTTACATATATGTCTCGTTTCAAAATCATTAAGTTAGTAGTCTTGTTTTTACATATGTAGTTCATTGTTAATATAATTAATGATATGTTTACTTATCATAATATCATGTTAACTATATATATAACCATATATATGTCATCATATAGTTTTTTTACAAGTTTTAACGTTCGTGAATCACCGGTCAACTTGGGTGGTCAATTGTCTATATGAAACCTATTTCAATTAATCAAGTCTTAACAAGTTTGATTGCTTAACATGTTGGAAACATTTAATCATGTAAACATCAATCTCAATTAATATATATAAACATGGAAAAGTTCGGGTCACTACAGTACCTACCCGTTAAATAAATTTCGTCCCGAAATTTTAAGCTGTTGAAGGTGTTGACGAATCTTCTGGAAATAGATGCGGGTATTTCTTCTTCATCTGATCTTCACGCTCCCAGGTGAACTTGGGTCCTCTACGAGCATTCCATCGAACCTTAACAATTGGTATCTTGTTTTGCTTAAGTCTTTTAACCTCACGATCCATTATTTCGACGGGTTCTTCGATGAATTGGAGTTTTTCGTTGATTTGGATTTCATCTAACGGAATAGTGAGATCTTCTTTAGCAAAACATTTCTTCAAATTCGAGACGTGGAAAGTGTTATGTACAGCCGCGAGTTGTTGAGGTAACTCAAGTCGGTAAGCTACTGGTCCGACACGATCAATAATCTTGAATGGTCCAATATACCTTGGATTTAATTTCCCTCGTTTACCAAATCGAACAACGCCTTTCCAAGGTGAAACTTTAAGCATGACCATCTCTCCAATTTCAAATTCTATATCTTTTCTTTTAATGTCAGCGTAGCTCTTTTGTCGACTTTGGGCGGTTTTCAACCGTTGTTGAATTTGGATGATCTTCTCGGTAGTTTCTTGTATAATCTCCGGACCCGTAATCTGTCTATCCCCCACCTCACTCCAACAAATCGGAGACCTGCACTTTCTACCATAAAGTGCTTCAAACGGCGCCATCTCAATGCTTGAATGGTAGCTGTTGTTGTAGGAAAATTCTGCTAACGGTAGATGTCGATCCCAACTGTTTCCGAAATCAATAACACATGCTCGTAGCATGTCTTCAAGCGTTTGTATCGTCCTTTCGCTCTGCCCATCAGTTTGTGGATGATAGGCAGTACTCATGTCTAGACGAGTTCCTAATGCTTGCTGTAATGTCTGCCAGAATCTTGAAATAAATCTGCCATCCCTATCAGAGATAATAGACATTGGTATTCCATGTCTGGAGACGACTTCCTTCAAATACAGTCGTGCTAACTTCTCCATCTTGTCATCTTCTCTTATTGGTAGGAAGTGTGCTGATTTGGTGAGACGATCAACTATTACCCAAATAGTATCAAAACCACTTGCAGTCCTTGGCAATTTAGTGATGAAATCCATGGTAATGTTTTCCCATTTCCATTCCGGGATTTCGGGTTGTTGAAGTAGACCTGATGGTTTCTGATGCTCAGCTTTGACCTTAGAACACGTCAAACATTCTCCTACGTATTTAGCAACATCGGATTTCATACCCGGCCACCAAAAATGTTTCTTGAGATCCTTGTACATCTTCCCCGTTCCAGGATGTATTGAGTATCTGGTTTTATGAGCTTCTCTAAGTACCATTTCTCTCATATCACCAAATTTTGGTACCCAAATCCTTTCACCCCTATACCGGGTTCCGTCTTCCCGAATATTAAGATGCTTCTCCGATCCTTTGGGTATTTCATCCTTTAAATTTCCCTCTTTTAAAACTCCTTGTTGCGCCTCCTTTATTTGAGTAGTAATGTTATTATGAATCATTATATTCATAGATTTTACTCGAATGGGTTCTCTATCCTTCCTGCTCAAGGCATCAGCTACCACATTTGCCTTCCCCGGGTGGTAACGAATCTCAAAATCGTAATCATTCAATAATTCAATCCACCTACGCTGCCTCATATTCAGTTGTTTCTGATTAAATATGTGTTGAAGACTTTTGTGGTCGGTATATATAATACTTTTGACCCCATATAAGTAGTGCCTCCAAGTCTTTAATGCAAAAACAACCGCGCCTAATTCCAAATCATGCGTCGTATAATTTTGTTCGTGAATCTTCAATTGTCTAGACGCATAAGCAATCACCTTCGTTCGTTGCATTAATACACAACCGAGACCTTGCTTTGATGCGTCACAATAAATCACAAAATCATCATTCCCTTCAGGCAATGACAATATAGGTGCCGTAGTTAGCTTTTTCTTCAATAACTGAAACGCTTTCTCTTGTTCATCATTCCATTCAAATTTCTTCCCTTTATGCGTTAATGCAGTCAAGGGTTTTGCTATTCTGGAAAAGTCTTGGATGAACCTTCTGTAGTAACCAGCTAGTCCTAAAAACTGGCGTATGTGTTTCGGAGTTTTCGGGGTTTCCCACTTTTCAACAGTCTCTATCTTTGCCGGATCCACCTTAATACCTTCTTTGTTCACTATGTGACCGAGGAATTGAACTTCTTCCAACCAAAATGCACACTTTGAAAACTTAGCGTACAATTCTTCCTTCCTCAATACTTCTAACACCTTTCTCAAATGTTCACCGTGTTCTTGGTCATTCTTTGAGTAAATAAGTATGTCATCAATGAAAACAATGACAAACTTGTCAAGGTATGGTCCACACACTCGGTTCATAAGGTCCATGAACACAGCTGGTGCATTAGTTAAACCAAACGGCATGACCATAAACTCGTAATGACCGTAACGTGTTCTGAAAGCAGTCTTTGGAATATCATCTTCTTTCACCCGCATTTGATGATACCCGGAACGTAAGTCAATCTTTGAATAAACAGACGAGCCTTGTAGTTGATCAAATAAGTCGTCGATTCTCGGTAGTGGGTAGCGGTTCTTGATGGTAAGTTTGTTCAACTCTCGGTAGTCGATACACAACCTGAATGTACCATCTTTCTTCTTGACAAACAAAACAGGAGCTCCCCACGGTGATGTGCTTGGTCGAATGAAACCACGCTCTAAAAGTTCTTGTAATTGGCTTTGCAGTTCTTTCATCTCGCTGGGTGCGAGTCTGTAAGGAGCACGAGCTATTGGTGCAGCTCCTGGTACAAGATCTATTTGAAATTCAACGGATCGATGTGGGGGTAATCCCGGTAATTCTTTCGGAAATACATCGGGAAATTCTTTTGCAATGGGAACATCATTGATGCTCTTTTCTTCAGTTTGTACTTTCTCGACGTGTGCTAGAACAGCATAGCAACCTTTTCTTATTAGTTTTTGTGCCTTCAAATTACTAATAAGATGTAGCTTCGTGTTGCCCTTTTCTCCGTACACCATTAAGGGTTTTCCTTTTTCTCGTATAATGCGAATTGCATTTTTGTAACAAACGATCTCCGCTTTCACTTCTTTCAACCAGTCCATACCGATTATCACATCAAAACTCCCTAACTCTACTGGTATCAAATCAATCTTAAATGTTTCGCTAACCAGTTTAATTTCTCGATTCCGACATATATTATCTGCTGAAATTAATTTACCATTTGCTAATTCGAGTAAAAATTTACTATCCAAAGGCGTCAATGGACAACTTAATTTAGCACAAAAATCTCTACTCATATAGCTTCTATCCGCACCCGAATCAAATAAAACGTAAGCAGATTTATTGTCAATAAGAAACGTACCCGTAACAAGCTCCGGGTCTTCCTGTGCCTCTACCGCATTAATATTGAAAACTCTTCCACGGCCTTGTCCATTCGTGTTCTCCTGGTTCGGGCAATTTCTAATAATGTGGCCTGGTTTTCCACATTTATAACAAACTACATTGGCATAACTTGCTCCGACACTACTTGCTCCGCCATTACTCGTTCCGACACCATTTGTTCCTTTCGTTCTATTAACCCCTGGTCCGTAGACCTCACACTTCGCCGCGCTATGACCATTTCTTTTACACTTGTTGCAAAATTTGGTGCAGAACCCCGAGTGATTCTTTTCACACCTTTGGCATAGTTGCTTCTGATTGTTGTTGTTGTTGCGGTTATTATTGTTGTTGGGATGATTGTTGTAGTTGCTGTTGTTGTTGTTGTTGTTGTTGTTGGGCCGTTTGTTGTAGTTGCGATTGATGTTGCGATTGGGATAATTGTTGCGATTATTGTTGTAATTGCTGTTGTTGTTGTATTGGTGATTCTTATCACCGTTTTCCTCCCACTTTCTTTTGACTTGCTTCACATTGGCCTCTTCAGCAGTCTGTTCTTTAATTCTTTCTTCAATCTGGTTCACTAGTTTGTGAGCCATTCTACATGCCTGTTGTATGGAGGCGGGCTCGTGTGAACTTATATCTTCTTGGATTCTTTCCGGTAATCCTTTCACAAACGCGTCGATCTTCTCTTCCTCATCTTCGAATGCTCCCGGACACAATAGGCACAATTCTGTGAATCGTCTTTCGTACGTGGTAATATCAAATCCTTGGGTTCGTAACCCTCTAAGTTCTGTCTTGAGCTTATTGACCTCGGTTCTGGGACGGTACTTCTCGTTCATCAAGTGCTTGAATGCTGACCACGGTAGTGCGTACGCATCATCTTGTCCCACTTGCTCTAGATAGGTATTCCACCATGTTAACGCAGAACCTGTGAAGGTATGCGTAGCGTACTTCACTTTGTCCTCTTCAGTACACTTACTTATGGCAAACACCGATTCAACCTTCTCGGTCCACCGTTTCAATCCGATCGGTCCTTCGGTTCCATCAAATTCCAAAGGTTTGCAGGCAGTGAATTCTTTGTAGGTGCATCCTACACGATTTCCTGTACTGCTAGATCCAAGGTTATTGTTGGTATGTAGCGCAGCCTGTACTGCGGCTATGTTTGAAGCTAGAAAAGTACGGAATTCCTCTTCATTCATATTCACGGTGTGTCGAGTAGTCGGTGCCATTTCCTTCAAAATAGTTAAATGGAACAAGTTAATCATACAGAATATTAAGAGTAGTTAATAGTATTTCGTAGCATAATATGAACTCATTTATAAAAGCTTTTTCTTCATATTAGCGTTTTATAAGTTTAAATTCGGGTAGTACCTACCCATTAAGTTCATACTTAGTAGCTAATATACAATTCAACTACTACAATTCTATATGAAAAACTGATTATAATAATATTTCGCGTTCAAACTTTTATACAATATTTTACAAACTTACAATACCGCTTATTTTACATAAAGCATGAAATATAGCACACAATAACTTTGATACAAGATAGTTGTGAAGACAATTCTAGCTAGTACACAAGTCGTTCAGCAAAGGCAATAAAGACACGTAATTCATACGTCCAGAAACAAGTCATGCATTCTGGTTTTACTAGGACTACTTCCCATCCTTGGTCTTGTGCAACATAACCGTTATGGCCGTTGATAAGACAGCGTGTTGTAACGTCATCAAAGGGACGAGGGTTACGTAATGTCCAACAGTCCCGTAATAATCTAAAAACCTCATTTCTTACCCCAATTACCGATTCCGTCACTTGTGGAAACGTTTTGTTTAATAGTTGTAGCCCGATGTTCTTGTTCTCACTTTGGTGAGAAGCGAACATTACTAATCCGTAAGCATAACATGCTTCTTTATGTTGCATGTTAGCCGCTTTTTCTAAATCACGAAGTCCAATATTCGGATATATTGAGTCAAAATAATTTCTTAACCCGTTGCGTAAAATAGCATTTGGGTTCCCCGCAATATATGCATCAAAGTAAACACATCGTAACTTATGGGTTTCCCAATGTGATATCCCCCATCTTTCAAACGAAAGTCTCTTATAAACCAAGACACTCTTGGAACGTTCTTCGAATGTCTTACAAACTGATCTCGCCTTAAATAGTTGTGCCGAAGAATTCTGGCCGACTCTAGACAAGATTTCATCAATCATGTCTCCGGGTAGGTCTCTTAAAATATTGGGTTGTCTATCCATTTTGTGTTTTTAAACTGTAAAATAGACAAGAGTTAGATTCATAAAAAAAAATACTTATTAATACAAGCAATTTTTACATATATCATAAAGCATAAGAACACTATATTCCATATATTACACCACACGAATACAACTATCTTATTCCGACTCGCTCGTTTCTTCTTCTTCGGTTTTGGTTCGTTTTTCCAAGTTTCTAGGGATATATGATGTTCCCCTAATACGAGCCGTCGTTGTCCACATTGGTTTAGAAAAACCTGGTGGTTTAGAGGTTCCCGGGTCATTGCTACAACTTAAGGACTTCGGGGGTTGACGATACATATAAAGTTCATCGGGGTTGGAATTAGATTTCTCTATTTTTATGCCCTTTCCCTTATTATTTTCTTTTGCCTTTTTAAATTCAGTTGGGGTAATTTCTATAACATCATCGGAATTCTCGTCGGAATCCGATTCATCGGAGAATTGGTAATCCTCCCAATATTTTGCTTCCTTGGCGGAAACACCATTGACCATAATTAACTTTGGTCGGTTGGTTGAGGATTTTCTTTTACTTAACCGTTTTATTATTTCCCCCACCGGTTCTATTTCTTCATCCGGTTCCGATTCTTCTTCCGGTTCCGATTCTTCTTCCGGTTCCGACTCTTCTTCCGGTTCCTCTTCGGGAACTTGTGAATCAGTCCACAAATCATTCCAATTTACATTTGACTCTTCATTATTATTAGGTGAGTCAATGGGACTTGTTCTAGAGGTAGACATCTATCACATAATATCAAACACGTTAAGAGATTAATATATCACATAATATTCATATGTTAAAAATATATAGTTTCCAACAAAAATGTTAAGCAATCATTTTTAAAGAAAACACGGTCGAAGTCCAGACTCACTAATGCATCCTAACAAACTCGATAAGACACACTAATGCAAATTTTCTGGTTCTCTAAGACCAACGCTCGGATACCAACTGAAATGTCCCGTTCTTATTGATTAAAAACGTTCCATATTAATTGATTTCGTTGCGAGGTTTTGACCTCTATATGAGACGTTTTTCAAAGATTGCATTCATTTTTAAACATACCATAACCTTTATTTCATCAATAAAGGTTTAAAAAGCTTTACGTAGATTATCAAATAATGATAATCTAAAATATCCTGTTTACACACGACCATTACATAATGGTTTACAATACAAATAAGTTACAACAAAATAAGTTTCTTGAATGCAGTTTTTACACAATATCATACAAGCATGGACTCCAAATCTTGTCCTTATTTAAGTATGCGACAGCGGAAGCTCTTAATAATCACCTGAGAATAAACATGCTTAAAACGTCAACAAAAATGTTGGTGAGTTATAGGTTTAACCTATATATATCAAATCGTAACAATAGACCACAAGATTTCATATTTCAATACACATCCCATACACAGAGATAAAAATCATTCATATGGTGAACACCTGGTAACCGACAATAACAAGATGCATATATAAGAATATCCCCATCATTCCGGGACACCCTTCGGATATGATATAAATTTCGAAGTACTAAAGCATCCGGTACTTTGGATGGGGTTTGTTAGGCCCAATAGATCTATCTTTAGGATTCGCGTCAATTAGGGTGTCTGTTCCCTAATTCTTAGATTACCAGACTTAATAAAAAGGGGCATATTCGATTTCGATAATTCAACCATAGAATGTAGTTTCACGTACTTGTGTCTATTTTGTAAATCATTTATAAAACCTGCATGTATTCTCATCCCAAAAATATTAGATTTTAAAAGTGGGACTATAACTCACTTTCACAGATTTTTACTTCGTCGGGAAGTAAGACTTGGCCACTGGTTGATTCACGAACCTATAACAATATATACATATATATCAAAGTATGTTCAAAATATATTTACAACACTTTTAATATATTTTGATGTTTTAAGTTTATTAAGTCAGCTGTCCTCGTTAGTAACCTACAACTAGTTGTCCACAGTTAGATGTACAGAAATAAATCGATAAATATTATCTTGAATCAATCCACGACCCAGTGTATACGTATCTCAGTATTGATCACAACTCAAACTATATATATTTTGGAATCAACCTCAACCCTGTATAGCTAACTCCAACATTCACATATAGAGTGTCTATGGTTGTTCCGAAATATATATAGATGTGTCGACATGATAGGTCGAAACATTGTATACGTGTCTATGGTATCTCAAGATTACATAATATATAATACAAGTTGATTAAGTTATGGTTGGAATAGATTTGTTACCAATTTTCACGTAGCTAAAATGAGAAAAATTATCCAATCTTGTTTTACCCATAACTTCTTCATTTTAAATCCGTTTTGAGTGAATCAAATTGCTATGGTTTCATATTGAACTCTATTTTATGAATCTAAACAAAAAAAGTATAGGTTTCTAGTCGGAAAAATAAGTTACAAGTCGTTTTTGTAAAGGTAGTCATTTCAGTCGAAAGAACGACGTCTAGATGACCATTTTAGAAAACATACTTCCACTTTGAGTTTAACCATAATTTTTGGATATAGTTTCATGTTCATAATAAAAATCATTTTCTCAGAATAACAACTTTTAAATCAAAGTTTATCATAGTTTTTAATTAACTAACCCAAAACAGCCCGCGGTGTTACTACGACGGCGTAAATCCGGTTTTACGGTGTTTTTCGTGTTTCCAGGTTTTAAATCATTAAGTTAGCATATCATATAGATATAGAACATGTGTTTAGTTGATTTTAAAAGTCAAGTTAGAAGGATTAACTTTTGTTTGCGAACAAGTTTAGAATTAACTAAACTATGTTTTAGTGATTACAAGTTTAAACCTTCGAATAAGATAGCTTTATATGTATGAATCGAATGATGTTATGAACATCATTACTACCTTAAGTTCCTTGGATGAACCTACTGGAAAAGAGAAAAATGGATCTAGCTTCAATGGATCCTTGGATGGCTCAAAGTTCTTGAAGCAAAATCATGACACGAAAACAAGTTCAAGTAAGATCATCACTTGAAATAAGATTGTTATAGTTATAGAAATTGAACCAAAGTTTGAATATGATTATTACCTTGTATTAGAATGATAACCTACTGTAAGAAACAAAGATTTCTTGAGGTTGGATGATCACCTTACAAGATTGGAAGTGAGCTAGCAAACTTGAAAGTATTCTTGATTTTATGAAACTAGAACTTTTGGAATTTATGAAGAACACTTAGAACTTGAAGATAGAACTTGAGAGAGTTCAATTAGATGAAGAAAATTGAAGAATGAAAGTGTTTGTAGGTGTTTTTGGTCGTTGGTGTATGGATTAGATATAAAGGATATGTAATTTTGTTTTCATGTAAATAAGTCATGAATGATTACTCATATTTTTGTAATCTTATGAGATATTTCATGCTAGTTGCCAAATGATGGTTCCCACATGTGTTAGGTGACTCACATGGGCTGCTAAGAGCTGATCATTGGAGTGTATATACCAATAGTACATACATCTAAAAGCTGTGTATTGTACGAGTACGAATACGGGTGCATACGAGTAGAATTGTTGATGAAACTGAACGAGAATGTAATTGTAAGCATTTTTGTTAAGTAGAAGTATTTTGATAAGTGTATTTAAGTCTTTCAAAAGTGTATAAATACATATTAAAACAATACATGTATATACATTTTAACTGAGTCGTTAAGTCATCGTTAGTCGTTACATGTAAGTGTTGTTTTGAAACCTTTAGGTTAACGATCTTGTTAAATGTTGTTAACCCAATGTTTATAATAACAAAAGAGATTTTAAATTATTATATTATCATGATATTATGATGTACGAATATCTCTTAATATGATATATATACATTAAATGTCGTTACAACGATAAACGTTACATATATGTCTCGTTTCAAAATCATTAAGTTAGTAGTCTTGTTTTTACATATGTAGTTCATTGTTAATATAATTAATGATATGTTTACTTATCATAATATCATGTTAACTATATATATAACCATATATATGTCATCATATAGTTTTTTTACAAGTTTTAACGTTCGTGAATCACCGGTCAACTTGGGTGGTCAATTGTCTATATGAAACCTATTTCAATTAATCAAGTCTTAACAAGTTTGATTGCTTAACATGTTGGAAACATTTAATCATGTAAACATCAATCTCAATTAATATATATAAACATGGAAAAGTTCGGGTCACTACAATATATATATATATATATATATATATATATATATATATATATATATATATATATATATATTATATTTATATTTTTTACAATTAATAAACATGAGTAATAACATAAATATGATTAGGTTTTAGGGTTTTGAAGATCTAAACATTTTTTTTTAAAACCGTATATGTATGTGTATGTATATGTTTATATTTTTTTATATATATGTATATGTATACGTGGTATATGTATATATATATATTTTGTGTATTTTTAACAAGATTACATACATGTTAATGATCCAAATAATTAGGGTTTAAAGATTCAACAAAATTTCTTTTTTTTTTTTATAATCGTGTATATGTATATGCATATTGTTTATATATTTTTTTTACATGAACAATATGAATATTAAGATCAAGAATGAATATGATTATGAATATAAACATGAATCGAAAGATAGAATTTAAAAGATTTGGATCTAGGATTATACCTTGATGATGGATGATGAAGATTAACAAGAAAAGATGAATATCACTTGAAGATGAAGATCAAATAACCCGAATAACGAAGAACACGCTTGAAGATCTTGATGAACACGAAGAACAAGCCTGAAAAACAAGAAGTAATTAACCAAAACTTCAAAAAGGTGGTGGTGGTTTTGTGGTGGTGGTTTGGCCGTGAGCCAAGAGAGGGAGAGGGAGAGATTAATGAGGTGATTAAGTGAGTATGAGATGATGAAAACCCTTAACTTAACTCCCTATTTATACACACACATGGATCATTCTAGAGCTAGGGGCAAATTAGGAATACTTGTGGCAAAAGTCAAGATTAGGGTTAGGTTTAAAGGGGGTGTTTTGGCCGTGGGTTTTGGGGGCAAAATGGTCTTTTTGCCTTGCCCAAAAATGGCTAGGGTTAGTGGTGTGGAGATGGAACTTTTTCGTTTTAGACCCTGTAGTTTGGTTTGGTTAAAATGGTTCTTTAAATGTTCTAGTTTAATTGTTTGAATGCAACAAGTTTTAGAGTATTACATTTTGTTCAGAAAGTTAATTAGCTTATTATTTTCATCTTTTATTGTAACGACCCGTCCTAATCCACATGGACGAAGTCATCAACATTTGGTCTCATTGCGAGGTGTTGTCCTAAATATGCCATGAATGACTCCATGTAATATGAGCAAATGCACAGCGGAAGATTTCTTTCATACCTGAGAATAAACATGCTTAAAAGTGTCAACCAAAAGGTAGGTGAGTTCATAGGTTTATCATAACAAACATTTCAATATATTAATAGACCACAAGATTTCCGTTTATAAATATATGTACACTCGCAAGTGTATAAAAGTATTCTATAAGTTGTAGGCACCCGGTAACAAGCCTTAACATTCATGTTTTACCCTCTGAAGTACACCAGATCAGGTGTGTTTAAAATAACCTCGAAGTACTAAAGCATCCAATAGTCAGGATGGGATTTGTCAGGCCCAATAGATCTATCTTTAGGATTCGCGCCTACCGTACATAGACAAGTAGTTTAATGTTACCAAGCTAAGGGTATATTTCTGGTTTAAACCCACATAGAATTAGTTTTAGTACTTGTGCCTATTTCGTAAAACATTTATAAAATAGTGCATGTATTCTCAGCCCAAAAATATATATAAAAAGGGAATAATGAAACTCACCAACTGTATTTTGTAGTAAAAATACATATAACGACATTGAACAAAAGTAGGGTTGGCCTCGGATTCACGAACCTATATCAAGTATATATATTAACACACATATTTGTAATCGAACAAATTTATATATTATTATTAGTGATATGATTGTTATATTTAATAATTTATAGGTTTCATTAATAATTTAATTAAATATATTAATTTTATATACTTTAGTTAAATAATTAGTATTTATTATAAAAATATTAATATAGTTATGTTATATGTATTAAATATATTTTTATATAACTAATATTTATTTGGTAAAATAATATTAATAATAATAAATAAAAAGTTGTATTTAGTTATAATAATAATAATAATAATAATAATAATAATAATAATAATAATAATAATAATAGTATTAGTAATAATGATAATAATAATAATAATAATAATAATAATAATAATTTTAATAATAATGTTAATTTTAATGATAATAATAATTAATAATAATAATAATAATGATAAAAATCATAATAATAATTATAGAAATTATACCATCCAATACTCAGCATCCATCTTAATACCATACAGCGATCATCATATATCATCATCATCAACTTTCGGTATTATCATCAATCATCATCCTCAAACATTCACGCCTCATATTCATCGTGATGTCGCCTTCATCAAAATATTATCATCATCATCACGTGATATCATTTACATCATCACATCATCAAAGTATTATCATCATACCATCCGTTATCATCATCATCATTGCATCATAACCCATCGTCATCATCATCAAACAATCTCCAATGTTCATCTTCGTTACACATCATCATTACCGCATCATTATCATCCTTATTTATCATCATCATTAGAGACTCATCATCTCTCGTCATCAAGTCATTGTCCAGCATCATCATCATCAACTATTGCCACATCATTTCCCATTAACATTAATTTCTTTAGTTATCATTTCATCCAAATCTTTATCATCAAACACATCATCATCGTCTTGGTTTAATCAAAACATAAACGAGTACGTACAGTAGCAATTTATTCAAATGTTGTTGTTGGTTTCTTCGGTTCAAAACAGAAATAGATGAGAAGTTGGAAATGGTGGTTGTGAAGATGTCGTTGGTTAAGGTGGTGGTGGAAGCATGTTAAGGTGACGGTTTATAATGGTGATGGGTTTCATGGTGGTTTAGTTTAATGATTGAATGCGACGGTTTAGGGGCTGCAGGTGTTGGTTGAATTCACGATCAAGAAGAAAAGAAGGAGAGGGGAGAGAGAGAGGAATGAGATAGGGTGGCGAAGAAAATGTCTGTGGTGGATTATGGTGGTCGTGGAGTTGAGACAGAAGACGAAAACTTAGAAATGGTGCAGCTGCGATTGCAGTTAACATGGTGATGGTGTTGAATGTGTATGTTTAGCAAAGTGAGAGAGAGGTAAAGAGTGAGAGAGTGGTGACGGATGGTGGTTGTGGTGTGTGGCAGTGGACAGCCGGAACAGTAGCAAAGGTGGCCGGAAGTACGTGGTGTATACGGTGGTGGTGTACCATGGTGATCAAGGTTGGTTTCGGTTGATCGAGCATATCTACATATATGTAGATATATATGCATATGAATATATATAAAGACAATAGATAGATGTAGATATTTTATTATATTATATTATAAAGGAAATCACAAGGAAACAGTAAGATACAGTAATAAATAGTCAGCAGCCAGACATTTGTCCTATTAGGAGGTGTTATATCGTGTCCATTGCTAAACAGTTAATGTATAAAGTTGTTCCTAAAATTCCCAAATTTTTGGATTGACTATATTTAATTATTTCACTCATTACCTGTTTGGAACCTGATCAAAAAGGTTCGAAAATTATTTATTTTCTGTTCCGATTTGTATGTACGGAGTACTAATATTTAAACTTAAAAAGGTAAAAATACTTTTAACAAATCTAAAATCTTCGTAATCGATTTACAGTCCAACTTTTATTTCAATTCTTCATGAACATGTACAATATCTATATTAAAACTAACAAAACATCAACCAAGTGTTACCGATGTTTACCAATTAAGCTCAGAATCATTTATCTTTAATATATGCTCTTTCTATATATATATATATATATAACCAATCTTAATTTAAAAATTTAAGTAAATAATTATATTAATTATATCTTTTTAAACAAATATATATAATATTATATATTTATAAGTATTATTATATATAAATATGAATATATATATATATATATATATATATTTAATAACATAATAGTTTTTATTATATCGCATATTATTTTACATATTTATTTCCTACCATTAAATCATATAATATTTCAAATAATATTCCAAATTATTATTTATATATACATTTAATTATGTATGTATTTATTTACAAATAGTTGTTCGTGAATCGTCGGGAATGGTCGAAGGTCAATTGAATATATGAACATTGTTCCAAAATTTTCTAGACTCAATTCTACATACATTGCTTATCGTATCGAAATCATATAAAGATTAAGTTTAAATTTGGTCAGAAATTCCCGGGTCATCACAGTACCTACCCGTTAAAGAAATTTCGTCCCGAAATTTGAGTGAGGTCGTCATGACTAACAATAAATATGTTTTCTTGACGAATATGAGCTGATAAATAGAGTTTTATCATTATTGAATAATACAGATAAAATAATTCGATTATTCGAAGAGCACGAATGAAGCTATCACAAAAGAGTGAAATGATTAAATGAAGTTTCGTTTTAACTTTTGACGTTGCCTTGGTTGAATTCCAGAATTCAAGGGATTTAAAAGAAAATCTTCGAAATCTGAAAGATTTGATTCTTTGGCGAATAAGGAAATTAAGATCTCTATAATTAAATACGATGATCTGCCTCGATTACTCTGTTTGATATTTCCATTATAAATTAAACTCTTCCGTCCCATTATTCTCACAATTCCTATACTTTCTTTCTTAATTCATACATCAAAAAAAAATGTGAAAATGCTTAATCCAGTTCTGATCCTTGTCCTTATCCTTACTTTTGCAACAATCATTCTCTTTTTCCAACTTCCACCGGAGGAATCTGCTTTCTTCTACTTCGCACTTGGGGTTATAGTGTTTTTAATTCTCCCGTGTCTTTATGTTGCGATAAACATTGATATACACGGTTTGTAGTTTCTACGTTATTGTTGGATTTTATATCTTCCCTTATATTTCAATGTCCCTGCTTCTATCTCCTATAATTATTGTCATCCACAGTTAATGCGCTCTCTTAATTGTTGTGATTCATACCCCCTTTCTATTTCGGAGCTTCATGCTTTTGTTTACTTTTCGCAAGTAATGGTCCAGAATTCATAGGTATGGAGTTTCGAATTATCATATTATACAAGGTAGAAAGAAAAGGTAGTAGTACAATTTGTTTTGTCAAATTACCTGAATCACTGAGAATAGAACTATCAAGAATATATTTTCTTGATATGTTTAGAAGTTAAGCAGAATGAAAGAGCTATGTAACATGACACATGATGACGTTATGATCTGTGAATCATCATGTCCCATTAGAAACTCAGCATGACTTACTATAATATAATCACGTTGATTAAGTGTCATTATATTATACTAACTCATGCATCAGTTCCCAACATTACTTCAATAACATTCATATTTTAAGCTCGAAAGTTTACAGAATATAGAAACTAACAGTTTCTATATGATGTAACACTGATAGCACGAAGAGATAACTAATTTCGGACAAGAAGATTTATGAAAATATCCTCAGAAATATCGAAGATATTTATGATGATATTTTGGGATTTCTAAGTTCGATGGTTGATGAAGAAAGATTTTTCGCAAGATTTTAATATGACCTCGGAGCAAGATATTCTCTAAAGATTTCATCGGATCCAGAATTATCTGGATCCTTTGAATATAGGGTTTGGTCCTTGTATTTGTCCTTTGTCTCCTTCATGGTTAGCTAAATCTGTTTTTCAATACCAAATTTTCTATCTAGCATTCCTAACACTCCTTTCTTTATCATCAACTTTTGGCCGTTTAGACCATCTACCATTTTTCTGTCTCCTCTGCATTTAATGCTACGATATCTGAATCATCGGTTATCAATCCGAGGTGGTTTCAGGAGAATTGTGTTTTTAGATGATTAAACGCTGATAGTAATATGGTGGAATATAAAAGGTTCCCCGGTAACAATAAAAGAGCACGCATATATATCATGGTTATAATATGGTTGTTTTGAACGAAAAGTCGAAGTTGATTTGCTGGAGCTATGATAAAATTGGCTAATTTGGAAAGGGATTGTACGGCCATTGTAGGTAATAACAACGTCAAAGAAGCTAGCACAGATACGTGTTAAACGTTTACTCAGGTTCCAAGTGTTTTTCAGGTGCATAATTATATGCATAAATCTTTTCTTCCGTAGATGAAGTGCGGTTGGTTCATTCTCTTGATTGAAGTGTTTTCAAGAATCATGAAAGGTTTGAACGCATATTGTAATCGTCAGGATACAAATGAGGTTTAAGATGAAATCAAGTGGCAAACTTGAAGAATTGTTTAGTTTCATATGTTATAATCAATATTTTAATTCATTTTTAATTGTCCAATATTATTAGTCCACAGTCGATAGTCCACAGTTAACAGTCCAATAATTCATATATAGTTTAATATATAATATTCGAATTAATTAATACGTTTTGTGACCCGTATACGTCTCAGACTCGATCACAACTCAAACTATATATATTATTGTAGAATCAACCTCAACCCTGTATAGCTAACTCCCGCATTACTGCATATAGAGTGTCTATGGTTATTCCAAATAATTTATATAGATGCGTCGATATGATATGTCAAAACCTTGTATACGTGTCCCGATATTTAAAGTGCGTAAAAATAACTAACAAAAATTAAATGACGATAAATAAAATTGCAAGAATGTAAATTGCGATAAATAAATTGCGATAAATAAAATGTAATCAGTTAGCTAGGAACAATTAGCTAGGAACAGTTAGCGTAGATTCTTAACAACATTTTTCTCGTAGTTAATTTGTTTGTTTCTAATAAGTTTTATTTTGTCCCGTGTTTTCTTCATTATGCCACTTGTTGGATTCTGATAGATCAAAATCCAAATATGAAATTGGATGAAAATGGTTATTCTGTGGTGAACGGATTCGTATATCGGTGGATGTAAGTAGGATAGTAAACGACTGTTGAATCAGCTTCGAAGAATGTACAGTGTAACTCATTAATGTGAAATCTTAAATATTCCTCGGGTATTACCTACCCGTTAAAAATTTTCATCATTAACAGTTTGTACGAAAGGATTTTTAATCACAATCTTTATGAAAATATATATACATATATATTTTCTTCAGATGTAATTATGGATTTATTGAGTCAATATGGTATTAGACTCATTTGATTTACCGTTAGAACAAGAATATATAATCTCTAAAACATTAGAGATTACATAATCGCCATGAAGGACGAAGATAATTGATGTAGGACGTCATGTAAAACGGTGATTATACTCGAAGTACAGAATGAGATGTTGAGGCATGTGATGTTGAAACTTGGGTTATTGATGGTACTGGTATTGATGTTGGTGATATTGTTGGTGCCGCTGATGTTGCTGAAGCTGGTAAATTTTGCACCACTTTTTCCAGATTGATTATTCGAGCGAGAAGTTCGTTGATTTCTCATATTATTCCGGGATGATTGTCGGTCAGAACGAGCGAATGAATAAGGTTTAAAATTTTAGATAGAATATAATCATGGTGAGGTATTCAGGAAATGAGAGAGAAAATGGTGTTTCGAACAGGTTCGCCGATAAGTGCTTCAAGTTCTTCGCCAAGAGGTGAATTCGGTTGGTGGAAAGGATCACCTTCTTCGCGTCTTCATTGATTAAGTAACTACGAACTCATCAGATGAATTGGGGATGGCTGATTGGCTGATTCATTCTGGTGACGCTGCTTTCAGAGCTTAGGTGAATATCCATGTCGGAATAGCTGTCGGATTAACTATCGGAATAGCTATCGGAATATGAGGGACTCGAACTGGTTGAGGGATTCATCTCGTACGATCAGATGAAGGATTTTCAATAAGAAATAGATTATAGAATATAGATTAGTACCCTACAATACATAATTTACATATGCATATATAATACTAAAATCCCATAAGTTACTGATGAATCTACGGAAGCTGTCAGGCAAAGGTAACAGTAACAGATACGCTAAGATATGAATTTATCTATACACTGTCTATGTAATAGAGGTATTAAGACATGTCTAGACTAAGAATGATAAACATATAATTTCCTAAGGATGATAAGCAGATGATTTCCGACTAGAAATGATAAGCAAAACTTTTGACATGCAGATACGGTCAAAGTCCAGACTCACTAACGCATCTAAATAACTATCAGTTAGACATACTAATGCAAGCCCTGGTTCACTAAGACCACCGCTCTGATACCACCTGTAACGACCCGTCCTAATCCACATGGACGAAGTCATCAACATTTGGTCCCATTGCGAGGTGTTATCCTAAATATGCCATGAATGACTCCATGTAATATGAGCAAATGCACAGCGGAAGATTTCTTTCATACCTGAGAATAAACATGCTTAAAAGTGTCAACCAAAAGGTTGGTGAGTTCATAGGTTTATCATAACAAACATTTCAATATATTAATAGACCACAAGATTTCCGTTTATAAATATATGTACACTCGCAAGTGTATAAAAGTATTCTATAAGTTGTAGGCACCCGGTAACAAGCCTTAACGTTCATGTTTTACCCTCTGAAGTACACCAGATCAGGTGTGTTTAAAATAACCTCGAAGTACTAAAGCATCCAATAGTCAGGATGGGGTTTGTCAGGCCCAATAGATCTATCTTTAGGATTCGCACCTACCGTACATAGACAACTAGTTTAATGTTACCAAGCTAAGAGTATATTTCTGGTTTAAACCCACATATAATTAGTTTTAGTACTTGTGCCTATTTCGTAAAACATTTATAAAATAGTGCATGTATTCTCAGCCCAAAAATATATATAAAAAGGGAATAATGAAACTCACCAACTGTATTTTGTAGTAAAAATACATATAACGACATTGAACAAAAGTAGGGTTGGCCTCGGATTCACGAACCTATATCAAGTATATATATTAACACACATATTTGTAATCGAACAAATTTATATATTATTATTAGTGATATGATTGTTATATTTAATAATTTATAGGTTTCATTAATAATTTAATTAAATATATTAATTTTATATACTTTAGTTAAATAATTAGTATTTATTATAAAAATATTAATATAATTATGTTATATGTATTAAATATATTTTTATATAACTAATATTTATTTGGTAAAATAATATCAATAATAATAAATAAAAAGTTGTATTTAGTTATAATAATAATAATAATAATAATAATAATAATAATAATAATAATAATAATAATAATAATAATAATAATAATAATACTAATAATAATAATATTAATAATACTAATAATAATGATAATAATAGTATTAGTAATAATGATAATGATAATAATAATAATAATAATAATAATAATAATAATAATAATAATAATAATAATAATAATAATAATAATAATAATAATAATAATTTTAATAATAATGTTAATTTTAATGATAATAATAATTAATAATAATAATAATAATAATGATAAAAATCATATTAATAATTATAGAAATTATACCATCCAATACTCATCATCCATCTTAATACCATACAGCGATCATCATATATCATCATCATCAACTTTCGGTATTATCATCAATCATCATCCTCAAACATTCACGCCTCATATTCATCGTGATATCGCCTTCATCAAAATATTATCATCATCATCACGTGATATCATTTACATCATCACATCATCAAAGTATTATCATCATACCATCCGTCATCATCATCATCATTGCATCATAACCCATCGTCATCATCATCAAACAATCTCCATTGTTCATCTTCGTTACACATCATCATTACCGCATCATCATCATCCTTATTTATCATCATCATTAGAGACTCATCATCTCTCGTCATCAAGTCATTGTCCAGCATCATCATCATCAACTATTATCATCAAAAGGCAGGTGTACGTCTTGGCCCATTTATCATGTCAGCCCAATCATTCAAGATCCAAACTAGCGATTTTTATTAGGCCCAAAAATATAATTGGTCTGCTTGGTTTTCTCGACTGAAAATGCAGTACCAATATTGCCACGTCATTTCCCATTAACATTAATTTCTTTAGTTATCATTTCACCCAAATCTTTATCATCAAACACATCATCATCATCTTGGTTTAATCAAAACATAAACGAGTACGTACAGTAGCAATTTATTCAAATGTTGCTGTTGGTTTCTTCGGTTCAAAATAGAAATAGATGAGAAGTTGGAAATGGTGGTTGTGAAGATGTCGTTGGTTAAGGTGGTGGTGGAAGCATGTTAAGGTGACGGTTTATAATGGTGATGGGTTTCATGGTGGTTTAGTTTAATGATTGAATGTGACGGTTTAGGGGTTGCAGGTGTTGGTTGAATTCACGATCAAGAAGAAAAGAAGGAGAGGAGAGAGAGAGGAATGAGATAGGGTGGCGAAGAAAATGTCTGTGGTGGATTATGGTGGTCGTGGAGTTGAGACAGAAGACGAAAACTTAGAAATGGTGCAGCTGCAATTGCAGTTAACATGGTGATGGTGTTGAATGTGTATGTTTAGCAAAGTGAGAGAGAGGTAAAGAGTGAGAGAGTGGTGACGGATGGTGTTTGTGGTGTGTGGCAGTGGACAGCCAGAACAGCAGCAAAGGCGGCCGGAAGTATGTGGTGTATACGGTGGTGGTGTACCATGGTGATCAAGGTTGGTTTCGGTTGATCGAGCATATCTACATATATGTAGATATATATGCATATGGATATATATAAAGACAATAGATAGATGTAGATATTTTATTATATTATATTATAAAGGAAATCACAAGGAAACAGTAAGATACAGTAATAAATAGTCAGCAGCTGGACATTTGTCCTATTAGGAGGTGTTATATCGTGTCCATTGCTAAACAGTTAATGTATAAAGTTGTTCCTAAAATTCTCAAATTTTTGGATTGACTATATTTAATTATTTCACTCATTACCTGTTTGGAACCTGATCAAAAAGGTTCGAAAATTATTTATTTTCTGTTCCGATTTGTATGTACGGAGTACTAATATTTAAACTTAAAAAGGTAAAAATACTTTTAACAAATCTAAAATCTTCGTAATCGATTTACAGTCCAACTTTTATTTCAATTATTCATGAACATGTACAATATCTATATTAAAACTAACAAAACATCAACCAAGTGTTACCGATGTTTACCAATTAAGTTCAGAATCATTTATCTTTAATATATGCTCTTTCTATATATATATATATATATATATATATATATATATATATATATATATATATATATATATATATATATATATATATATATATATATAACCAATCTTAATTTAAAAATGTAAGTAAATAATTATATTAATTATATCTTTTTAAACAAATATATATAATATTATATATTTATAAGTATTATTATATATAAATATGAATATATATATATATATACATATATATATATATATATACATATATATATATATATATATATATATATACATATATATATATATATATACATATATATATATATATACATATATATATATATATATATATATATATATATATAATAACATAATAGTTTTTATTATATCGCATATTATTTTACATATTTATTTTCTACCATTAAATCATATAATATTTCAAATAATATTCCAAATTATTATTTATATATACATTTAATTATGTATGTATTTATTTACAAATAGTTGTTCGTGAATCGTCGGGAATGGTCGAAGGTCAATTGAATATATGAACATTGTTCCAAAATTTTCTAGACTCAATTCTACATACATTGCTTATCGTATCGAAATCATATAAAGATTAAGTTTAAATTTGGTCGGAAATTCCCGGGTCATCACATTTATTAACTTGTCAATTATTGCACAAAGTTAATTAATATGCTTTATAACTCTTAATACTTATCAATTGTTGATTTAAGTTTAATCATTAAGTTTTAATTATATTGTTTGGGCATTTAATATTGGAAGAAATATAGAATGGAAAAATGAGGGTCGTTATAGTACCTCCCCTTTATTAGAAACTTCGTCCCGAAGTTTTAAGTAGATTTCTCGTTTGCATCAGCAGTTGAGAAGAGATGGGGGTATTTCCGTATCATTTGGTCTTTGCGTTCTGATGTTTTAGCAGAGGTATAAGAAATAGTTTATATTTTACTAGGAAAAAACTATTAAATACGATACAATTTTACACAAGATATTTATTTATTTATAGAATGGATATACTTAAACCTTGCTACAACACTTATAGGCAGTGTACCTAATCGTACAGTAGTGTAGTTTTCAGTAAGTCCGGTTCGTTCCACAGGGAAATCTTTAAACAAAGCTTAACGCTATATTAGTTTACTTTTATAAAAATACAAACATATATATAAGTAATATTATTATTATAAAGGGGGGTTTTTACCGTTTAATGACCGGTTTGTCGATTTTAAGACTTTAGTCGCAGTTAAAACCAAATGTAAAATATTAAAAATAAATACAAGACTTAAATTAAAGCGTAAAGTAAATAACAATAATGAAATTGCGAATAATAAAAGTGCGATAAAATAAACTTGCGATAATTAAAGAGTACAATAATTAAAAGTGCGATTAAATAACAATAAATAAAAGTGCGCTAATTAGAAGTGCAATTAAATATAAAATAAAGGAAATTAAATATGAAATAAAAGAATTATGCTTATTTAAACTTCCGTAATCATGATGTTTGACGTGTTGATTTTAGTTTTATGCCCATGGGTTAATTGTCCTTTGTCCTGGATTATTTAATCTGTCCGTCTGGTTTTTGTCCATAACAGTCCATCAGTCATAAATATAAAGTGCGAGTGTCCTCGTCAAATTATTATTATACCCGAAGTTAAATATTCCAACTAATTGGGGATTCGAATTGTAACAAGGTTTTAATACTTTGTTTAATGAATACACCAGGTTATCGACTGCGTGTAAACCAAGGTTTTACTACTTTGTTAACAATTACACCAATTACCCTTGAATGTAATTTCACCCCTGTTTTAATTATTCTAGTGGCTATTAATCCATTCCCGTGTCCGGTTAAATGAACGATTATTCGTACATATAAATACCCCGCCCATCGTGTCCGATCGAGTGTATATGGTAATTTATAGGGACGCCCAATTGTAAATCTTTATATTAACATTAACAAACTATCATTTAGTTAAACAAATATAAAGCCTTTTAATAGCCCATAGTCTAATTTCCACAAGTGTCGTTCTTTTGTCCAAACCCCAATTATGGTACAAAGCCCAATTACCCAATTTTAGTAATTAAGCCAACATCATGATTACTTCGTTTTAAATAAGCATAATAATAACTTAGCTACGAGACATTAATGTAAAAAGGTTGAACATAACTTACAATGATTAAAAATAGCGTAGCGTTACACGGACAGAATTTTGACTTACACCCTTACAACATTCGCTAACATACCCTTATTATTAGAATTAAAATTAAAATTAAAATATAAATTATATATATATATATATATATATATCGTTTACGTATGATAAGAGAAGAAAAAGATTATGAAAAATGATCAGAATTCGGTTTGCTTTATAGGCAGTTTTTCAATTTGGGGCTCCGTGACTCGCGGTGAAATCCTCTTCAAACTCCGCGAGTCGCGGAGAATGAATTTACAGCTCAGTCCTTGGAGTCTTTCTCTGCCGACGGTTTTTTTTATTTATAAATATAATATATATATAATTAATATAATTAATTATATATTATATTATATTTATATACATAGTTAACTTGTAATTTTTAGTCCGTTGCGTCAAGCGTTAAGAGTTGACTCTGGTCCCGGTTCCGGATTTTCGAACGTCCTTGCGTACAATTTAATATCTTGTACTTTGCGTTTTGAATCTTGTACTCTTGTAATTTCGAGACGTTTCTTATCAATAATTGGAACCTTTTTGATTGTCTTTTGTACTTTTGAGCTTTTTGGTCGTTTGCGTCTTCAATTCGTCGAATCTGTCTTTTGTCTTCACCTTTTATTATTTAAACAAATATCACTTGTAAATAGAACAATTGCAACTAAAAGCTTGTCTTTCTTGAGGAATAATGCTATGAAATATATGTTCGTTTTTAGCATTATCAAATATTCCCACACTTGAGAGTTGCTTGTCCTCAAGCAATATTGTCTTGAAATACTAGAATCACTTCTTTATTCTTCACACTTTGTACATCAGTGATTTCTATAAGGTGGTATAAACAATGGTAGTAACGATATGGTTTACAGTCCCACATGACTATAAAAATTTAGATCCATTAAGGAAATTGGATCTTTATGAAAACATTTGATCTTTTGAAAATTAAATCTAGTTTTTACCCTAGATAAGTTTTCCGGGATAACCCTTTACCGGTGTTTGCAAAATATTTTTGTGGGTTTGGTGGGTTTCAGATTTGAAAATTTTAGCTCAACACTTATGGTTTTGTGTTACCCACTTGCTAACCTTGTATTAGGAAAGCAACACGTCCAGTTTACTTGTTCCGTATATTACCTTTCGGCAAACTACCGTCCGGTTGTAAAGGAAAGCGTTGAACAAGCAACTGTTAAGGCAATGTCCCGTGACATGCTTTTGATTATGGTCTATAACGTGTCGGACGCAATTACTATCCTTTGTAGGAGCAATAGTAAAGCTCACCCTTATAATTTTTCGGTCTGGCACAAGGTCCTATCTTCGACCATGCTATGCAACCACCGTTCTTACGGTTGACACCTGATTTAGTTCAGGTGACCTAATGAATTCCAGGTGAATTCCTAGGATTTTACGTTCAATGGTAATGAACGTATTGAAAATAGGGTTTTCAGAAAACAAATCGGTTTGTAATTTTGATCAAAATATTTTCTCGTTCAAGCTCGAGTTTAGATATCATCGAATTCCATGAGTTTGTAATTCTCAATCTTTAAAGTCAATCTCAAGGATTGAGTAATATCAGTCTTAAAAGCTGATTTTTAATCTTTAAAAGGAGATTATCCTTTCTGGGGATCTGATTCATTAGTCTTATCCAGCTAATTTGCATGGTGCCCCCCCCATTGTACGAGATAAATCCTTCTCATGGTTAGGATAAATCTGACCGCTTGGCGACCCTGTTTAATGCTGAGGTCCGTGGATTTCCTGCTGATTTTAGTGATGACTTTTCTAGATTTTTCGTCAACCTACAGCTGGTCTGGACGACAACTTCATGACCTAAATCAAGAAGCGCGTGTCTTTTTCGGAAGACTTTACTTCCTTTTAATGATGGAATTGATTCATCGTGTAGATCCATCTCTTCTTTTCTTTCATCGGGTAAAACAGTTTAGTTTAGTCCAAAGCAAAAGTATTTTCAGTTATTTGTTACAGATATATGTGACATATGTTTAAGATAACTTGGTAAATTTTCCCACACTTGGCTTTTATTTTCCTTTTTATCGTCCTCTATTCCATTTTAAATGAATTTTAACATTTTAGTTTGTTTCTCAATTTATGTCCTTTCCGAGGTAACAATAATTTCGGTGTTAAAACCTAGTTTTATCGTTCATAAATATGTATAAACATGATTTTGAATTCATTTAATTGAAAATTTTGAAAAATTTTACTAGAATTGGGTAGTCAGTATTTAAGACCAGGGCTGTTCTTTATTATCAGAGAGCACTAGATTCTAATACAACTACTGCTTTACTAGTATTTTTAATGGTAACCAAGTGTATAAAATAAAAATTTTAAAATCCGAAAGAATTTAACCCCTTCCCACACTTAAGATCTTGCAATGCCCTCATTTGCAAGAAATCAGTAACAATTTAAATTATTGAGGGTGATTTGTGTGAAAATGATTAAATTTTACCAAAGTTTCCAAATATATTGGCGTTTGTTTGCTGAATGATAAATGGTGCACATCATTTGTTCATTCCGTCTTGTTGTTATTTCACATATATTTTGCATCTTGTCGTCAAAATTAGTTGCTTTTACTGAACTTAATGCCAGTCTTTGAAAATGCGTTGTTTTACCCTGTTGTGTACATAAGATAAACTGCAAACATATATACATATTTTTGAAGTTTGGTATATTACCCCACATTCAAAAATTATTAAAATCTAAGAATAAAAGTTAGATAATTATAAAAATGATTACAATATTAACAAAAGTATTAAACGTATCAATAATTACAAATTACAAAATAAAAATAAAAAAAATAATAAGTAAACTAAGGATGATATTGGTACCAATAGGGGTTCCAGGCATAACCATAGGTGCTATAGAATGCTTCGGCAGGGTCATACGTAGGATATGGTGGCTGCATCTCTATAGACCAAGGAGGGAAGATGGGTTTCGGTGTAGGAATATAGTTTCTATCTATATGTTGGCAATGAGCTATGATCTGGTTCTGATGAACTTGCCAATCTTCAAATGCTCTCTGTCTAGCATTTTCGTATTCCTGAGAAGCTATAAACCTATGCATTTCTTGCATCTCATTCCCCCCTCCTATATTACCTTGCTGCTGGTTTCTCTCCACCTGTGGATGTCTACCATGGTATCGTACTGCGGCGTTATTTCGCCTCTTCAAAACTTTCGCACCATGGTATACATTTAAACCTATAGTATCGCGGGGTTCCGGCTCTTCTAGTAATAATCCCCCTCGACTTATATCCACACCGAGATATTCACCAATCAAAGTAATAAAAATACCACCTCCTATTATGCTATGTGGTCGCATCCCCCGAACCATAGCTGATAAATAATAACCCACACAATATGGTATACTTACAGCGCTTTGTGGGTCTCGAATACACATATGGTAAAACAAATCTTGTTCATTTACCTTTTCCTTGTTTTTACCCCTTTGTGTAATCGAATTAGCTAAAAACCTATGTATCACTCTTAATTCGGCTCTATCTATATCCAAATAAGAGTAATTTCCCCCTTTGAAATGGTGATGGCTTGTCATTTGACTCCACACACCGTGTGTATCAAAATTCTCATCTATCTTTCTACCGTTTAGTATCAATCCTCTACAATTGGCAAACGCTAAGTCCTCAGGCGTATATATACGTAAAGCCTGAGCCATGTCCAGTAAAGACATGTGGCGCATCGAACCGCCTAACAAAAATCTAATAAAAGAACGATCGGTTAAACTAGCTACCCGATCATTCAACTCTATACTACATAACAATTCTTCACACCATACTTTATATACAGGTCTACGTATGGTGAATAAATGTACCCAGTCATTAAAAGAAGAATTACCATACCTCTGTACAAGTAATTCCCTAATTGGCCCGGCCAATTCTACAGCTTCTAAGGGTCCCCATTCTATGACCCTTGGTACCTCAACAACCTTAGAATGAAGAGTATGCAAACCCCTTTGATATTTTGGATAATCTATCCAAAGTCTGTCAAATCTCAGGTTCGGGTGCAACTCTTCCAAGTGCATATCGGAAAAGGTCATGACTGGATGAGGTATATCCTGCTTGTAGTAGTTATCCACCTCCTGTTGTTCCAAATTCTCAGCAGGAGCATTGCGGGCTTGGGATGAAGATTCACCCCTTTCATTCTGCAAAACACATCAAACACAATTTTTGTGCATCCAAATAAGCATTAGTGTCAGCAAAATCATCAATCAAAATAATTACAATGACATTATCAATTTATATCAAACTTAAGCTCATTTTCACATTTTTATCAAATCTACACTTTTTCAAATAAGCATATACGAAAATGTTCGCCAAGTTCATAAGCATTCAACTCAAATAACATGTCAAAATAATCATTACTAGCAATTAAACAAGTCTCAATTGGCATTATCTTTCAAAAATCAAGTTCATGAATTTTAGACTTGAAAAAGTCCACTTTAATTCTCAAAATCATGTTTAGGCTCAAAGTTTGGATCATTTAACTACCTAGACATGTTACACTACTCAATTTAGCAACAATTCATGATAAAAATCGGCCATAACCTGTTTATATCAAAAAGCCCCAAATTGCTCAAGAACACAAACCCTAGATTATTCAAAATTTGAAGTTTAAGGCTTCTAATCATGTTAAACAGCATCAATCTAGGTTATACAAGCATAATACATAAACAATTTAAGCTTAATTACACTAAAAAGCATCAAAATCAAATTGGGGAAAAATTTGCTCAAGAACACCAAATTTCGGATTAAATGGTGTTTAGGTGTAGAAATTTACCGTTTTTCTTGAGTAATTCTTAGATAGCATCCTTCTCAACATGATTTTAGCAAAAAATTTGGTGATTAACGGTTAAAAATTGTGATTTTGGGGGTGTTTTTGGGTGGTTTTTCGGAGTCTTTTTTCGCTGTGTTTTTCGGTTTTGAGGTTGTGGACTGATCAGTTCGCAGCTCTATATTTTTTTTTCCTGATTTCCGACCCCTCCGCGAGTCGCGGTAATATATGCTCCAAACTCCGCGAGTCGCGGAGTTTGGTATATTTTTTTATTTTTATTTTTTTTTATAATCATTAACTTATTAAAACAATTAAGTACTTAATTTTAAAATTTTGTTTCCTTTGTTATTTAGGACGAGGTCGTTTCGGATCGATGTCCTAGTCCGTCCCTCGACAAAATTTTAAAATTTGTCTTTTTGTAGCGATTATTTTAAAAGCTAAGATTTTTGGGTGTTTTCAATTTTTTTGGCATACTTTAATTCAATAAGATTAAAAATAATGATATTAAAAGTTCTCGTCCCTTCCTTGGGTAAAGCAATTTCGGTTAAAAGACCTAGTCTTCAACTTACGACGAATTTTAAAAATCATATTTTTAACTTAATGAGATAGAGTAAATTTTTGTTTTTAAATTCACACAACTTAAATATAAAATTCAAAATTTATATTAAAAATTCACACCAAACTTAAAATTTGAAATGCATAAAATTAAAAATTTATATTTTAAAAATTCACACCAAACTTAATTTAAAAATTCATAAATTCATATCAAACTTATATTAATTTTTCAAATATTTACAATTTTAAATATATTGTTTTTACAAAATTTACAATATTAATTTAAGATTTAAATATTAATTTTAAAAACATGGTAAAAATAAATTTAAAAATCTTTTTGTCTTTTTATCCCACTTTAATCAATCAAATATTATCAAAAATATGCGCCCCTCTTTTCGGTAAAGTAATTTTGGTTCCAAGACCTAATTTAACTCATGACGAATTTTTGAAATATTTTGGTTTGATTGATTAAAGATATTTATACCTTAAGAATAAACGTTAAATTTCGCAGTGATGTAATAAATTTTTGAATGATATCAATAATTTCGGTCGCCAAACCTAATTTTATTCAATACCAATTTAATACTTTTTAGCGAACAAATTAGCGTTTATTATCAAAAGGTTAAAAATAAAAATAAAAATAAAAACTGTACAGACATACCTGTGGAATAGATTTCTTAGTTATATGATCTATCCCATTCATAAGATAGTCGGTTTAATTGGTTTTCCATGGCTACATAGGCGTAACCTCGAGCATTCAGTATCTTTTCTTCTAAACATATGAACGGTCCGTCTCTGCATAAAGTAACAAATTCGGTATTTAAATAGGTTTGATTATTTGAACATTTACCTCCATGTGACCATTTTCCGCATTTGTGACATCTTTCTAGGTGTCGTGCTCTTCTTTTAGCTGCGGATTTTGATTTTCCTTTACCAAATTGTAACTTATTATCTTCGCATCTGGATTCTTTTCTAACTCCGTCCATTCTTTCTCTGATTACTGATACTATTTCACTCGGTAGTATGTCATTATTTCTTTTAGTGATCAAAGCGTG
This sequence comes from Rutidosis leptorrhynchoides, assembly GCF_046630445.1. Taxonomy (NCBI): domain Eukaryota; kingdom Viridiplantae; phylum Streptophyta; class Magnoliopsida; order Asterales; family Asteraceae; genus Rutidosis; species Rutidosis leptorrhynchoides. The sequence goes on along the minus strand of NC_092338.1, from coordinate 76,510,267 downwards.
TAGCATTAGACCATGGTTTAGTTCACAGGCAGTCTTCATTTTGTAAAAACCTAAAAAAAATAAAAATTCAGAATGGGGGGAGAAGACTAGTTCTTTAGGGTCTGCTAGGGAAAGACCATTCGGGTTCTATTTTCAAGAACTACACGAAAACAGACAATCTAACTCTAACAGAAATACATATTATCCTTTAAAGACTTGATTCTCCCCACACTTAGTTAGCTGTGGTGTCGAAATTGTGATTAACTTCGTTGTCGACTTCCATCGGACCATGTATGTAATGTTTAACTCTGTGACCATTAACTTTAAATTCAATCCCATTTGAATTTATTAATTCTATCGTTCCGTATGGGAAAACTCTTTTGACTATGAATGGTCCAGACCATCTTGATTTCAATTTTCCAGGAAATAGCTTGAATCGTGAATTGAAAAGAAGAACTCTGTCTCCTTCTTTAAATTCTTTTGAACTTCTGATTCTTTTATCATGCCATTTCTTCGTTCTTTCTTTATAGATTAACGAATTTTCGTATGCTTCATGTCTTAATTCTTCTAATTCGTTTAGTTGACTTAATCGTAGACGTCCAACTTCATGTAAATCAAGATTACATGTCTTCAAAGCCCAAAATGCTTTGTGTTCAATTTCTACAGAAAGATGACATGCTTTTCCATAAACAAGTCTAAAAGGTGTGGTTCCAACTGGAGTTTTGTAGGCTGTTCTAAAAGCCCAGAGTGCATCCTCCAATTTAATGGACCATTCCTTCGGATTTGATCATACGGTTTTCTCTAGAATACGTTTTAAAGCTCGGTTGGTATTTTCAACTTGTCCACTTGTTTGTGGATGATATGCGGTGGAGATTTTATGAGTTACTCCATATCTTTTAAGAACTTTCTCAAGTTGATTATTACAGAAATGAGTACCCCGATCACTTATTAAAGCTTTCGGTGTTCCAAACCTTGCAAAAAGACGTTTTAAAAAGTTGACTACAACTCGTGCATCGTTAGTTGGGAGAGCTTGTGCTTCCGCCCATTTAGATACATAATCAATGGCTACGAGTATATATAGATTATTATTAGATTTTGGAAATGGACCCATAAAGTCAATACCCCAAATGTCAAATACTTCACATACTTGGATGACATTTTGTGGCATTTCATCACGTTGACTTATTTTTCCAGCTCTTTGACATGCATCACAGGATTTGCAAAGAAGGTGTGCGTCTTTGTAAATTGTAGGCCAATAGAATCCAGCTTCATAAACTTTTCTTGCTGTTAGTTGAGGCCCATAATGCCCTCCTGTTGGTCCTGTGTGACAATGGTTTAAAATTTTACTAGCTTCATCTCCAAATACACATCGGCGTATTATTCCATCGGGACAACTTTTAAACAGATGTGGATCTTCCCAAAAATAGTGTTTTATATCACTGAAGAATTTCTTTCGTCTTTGGTACGATAATCCTTTTTCAAGAAATCCACAAACTAAGTAGTTTGCATAGTCTGCAAACCATGGGATTTCTTTATAATCTATCTTCAATAGATATTCATCAGGAAAGTTGTCTTGTATGGCTGATTCATTTAGAACTTCTAATTCGGGATTTTCAAGACGAGAAAGATGATCAGCAGCGAGATTTTCTGCTCCTCTTTTATCTCGGATTTCAATATCAAACTCTTGTAAGAGTAAGATCCAACGGATTAATCTTGGTTTAGCATCTTGTTTTGAAAATAGGTATCTAAGAGCAGAATGGTCGGTATAGACCACCGTTTTTGCTAGAACGAGATATGAACGAAATTTGTCAAAAGCAAAGACAATAGCAAGGAGTTCTTTTTCAGTAGTCGTATAGTTCGTTTGTGCTCCTTGTAACGTCTTACTAGCATAATATATAGGTTGAAATCGTTTTTCAATCCTTTGTCCTAAAACGGCTCCCATTGCAAAATCACTTGCATCGCACATTAGTTCAAATGGTAGATTCCAATTTGGTGTTATCATGATCGGTGCATTAGTGAGTTTCTCTTTAAGAATATTAAAAGATTTGATACACTCATCTGAAAAGATGAATGGAGCATCCTTTTCTAGGAGTTTATTCATAGGAGTGGCAATTTTTTAAAAATCTTTTATGAAACGTCGGTAAAAACCGGCATGCCCTAGAAAACTCCTAACTCCTCTAACATTGGTGGGATGTGGAAGTTTAGCAATTACATCTACTTTAGCTCTATCCACTTCAATTCCTTCTTTTGAAATTTTATGTCCAAGAACGATGCCTTCTTTAACCATGAAATGGCATTTCTCCCAATTAAGTACTAGATTTGATTGTTCGCATCTAATTAGCATTCGTTCCAGATTAACTAGACATGATTTAAATGTATCACCGAAGACTGAAAAGTCATCCATGAATACTTCCATGCATTCTTCTATCATGTCGTGAAAAATCGCCATCATACACCTTTGAAAGGTTGCAGGGGCATTGCAAAGTCCAAATGGCATGCGTTTGTAAGCAAAAGTACCATAAGGGCACGTGAATGTGGTTTTCTCTTGATCCTCGGGTGCTATTGGAATTTGAAAATATCCGGAAAATCCATCTAGAAAACAATAGTAACTATTTCCGGCTAATCTTTCCAACATTTGATCTATGAAAGGTAAGGGAAAGTGATCCTTTCTGGTGGCGTCATTTAATTTTCTATAATCAATACATACACGCCATCCTGTTACAGTCCTAGTAGGAATAAGCTCATTTTTCTCATTTGTAATGACAGTCATGCCACCCTTCTTAGGCACGCATTGAACTGGGCTTACCCATGGACTATCATAAATTGGATATATCAAACCTGCATCTAGCAGTTTAATAATCTCTTTCTTAACTACATCTTGCATATTAGGATTTAGTCTTCGTTGGCGTTGCACATACGTTTTATGACCTTCTTCCATAAGGATTTTATGTGTGCAATACGAAGGACTTATTCCTTTAATATCATGAATCTTCCATGCAATGGCTGGTTTATGAGCTTTTAACACAGAAATGAGTTGTGATTTCTCATTTTCAGTAAGAGAAGACGATATTATTACAGGTAATTCAGATTCACCATGTAAATAAGCGTATTCCAAATGGTTTGGAAGTGGCTTTAACTCTAATTTCGGAGGTTCTTCTATCGATGATTTATATCGATATCTGTCTTCTTCTTTTAGCATTTGAATTTCTTCTGTTGTTGGTTCATATCCATTAGCTATAAGTGTAGCTAACATTTCAGCTTCATCAATTGGTTCATTACCTTCTCCTAAAGAACATTCTCCCGTTCCTTGTAATTCTGGAAATTCTTCTAATAATTCTGCATGTGCATCTATAGTTTGAATATAATAACATGTATCATCTGCAGATTGTGGTTGTTGCATTGCTCTATCAACTGAAAAGGTAACACTCTCATCCTCTATACTTAGGGTCAGTTTCTTACCGAACACGTCTATCATTGCTTTAGCCGTGTTTAAGAATGGTCTTCCTAATATGAGAGGAACTTGAGAATCTTCTTCCATGTCCAAAACAACAAAATCTACTGGAAATACTAAAGTACCAACTTTAACTAGCATGTTCTCCATTATCCCTCTAGGATATTTTATTGATCTATCGGCTAGTTGTATGCTTATTCTGGTTGGTTTCAATTCTCCAAGGTCTAGTTTAGCGTATAGTGAATACGGCATTAGATTTATACTAGCACCTAAGTCTGCCAATGCTTCTATTGAACTAAGACTACCCAGAAAACATGGAATTGTGAAACTTCCTGGATCAGATAGTTTTTCTGGTATCTTATTCAACAGCACTGCTGAACAATTAGCATTCATAGTAACAGCCGAGAGTTCTTCCATTTTCTTTCTATTTGAGATTAGATCTTTCAAGAATTTAGCATATCTTGGCATTCCTGAAATCACATCAATGAAAGGAAGATTTACATTTATCTGTTTAAACATATCCAAGAATTTGGATTGCTCGGCTTCAAGTTTCTCTTTCTTCATTTTACTCGGGTAAGGAAGTGGTGGTTGGTATGGTTTAACATAAGGTTTATCCTTAACTGTGTTATCTTCATTAACCTTTTCAACTACCGGTTCTTTTTCCTTATCTTGATCAGGTTGTGGTTCTTGTGGAGTAGGAATAGTTTCATCAGAAGTTACAGGTATTTCAGGTGGTTTAAGTGTTGTACCACTTCTTGTGGTAATGGCTTTAGCTGTTTCATTTCGGGGGTTAGCATTTGTATCGCTTGGTAAACTTCCCGGTTTTCTTTCACCTATTAATCTTGCTAGGTTACTTACTTCTTGTTCCAGATTTTGAATAGAAGCTTGTTGATTTCTAAATGCTTGAGCATTTTGTTCATTAGTTTGTTTTTGAGATGTGAAAAACTGCGTTTGAGTTTCAACTAGCTTCGTCATCATATCTTCTAAATTCGGCTTTTTATCATCGGTTTGTTGTGGTGGTTTGTTTTGAAAATTAGGTCTTTGCTGATTGTAAGTATTATTGGATACTTGTTGATTGCTAGGACCTTGTTGGTTGTTGTATGGAATATTTCGGTTATAATTCTGGTTTTGATTGTAAATTGGTCTTGGCGGTTGATAATTATTCTGATAATTATTTCCAGGCCTTTGGTTTATGTATGAAATATTCTCTCTTTGTTCCATTGTTAATTCAATACTGAGACAATCTTTTGTCAAATGTGGTCCTCCACACTGCTCACAACTAATTCGTATTGAGTGAATATCTTTAGTCATCTTCTCCATTCGTCTCTCCACAGCATCTATCTTTGCGGAAATGGAATCTAAGTCATGGCTAGAATCGGCTCTAGCTGCTTTAGATGATCTAATGATATCTTTTTCTTGGTGCCACTCATGTGAGTGGGAAGCAGTATTATCAATAATTTTGTAAGCATCAGTTTCGGTTTTCTTCATAATAGAACCACCAGCTGCTATATCTATGTCTTTCCTTGTAGTGATGTCGCATCCTTGGTAGAATATTTGTACTATTTGACAGGTGTCTAAACCATGTTGCGGACATCCTCTTAATAACTTTCCATATCTTGTCCACGCCTCATATAGAGTTTCATTTGGTTTCTGTGTGAACGTAACAATTTCTGCTTGAAGTCTTACGGCTTTAGATGCAGGAAAGAATTGTTTAAGAAATTTGTCAACTAAAACGTCCCATGTATCAATCGCCCCTTCAGGTAACGATTCCAACCAATCTTTGGCTTCTCCCTTTAAAGTCCAGGGAAATAACATGAGATATATCTGTTCATCCTCCACTTCTCGGATTTTAAATAGTGTGCAGATCCTATTAAAGGTACGTAGATGTTCATTTGGATCTTCCTTCGGCGCACCACTGAATTGGCATTGATTAGTCACCATGTGTAGAATTTGTCCTTTGATTTCATAATCTGGCGCATTAATTTCTGGATGAGTAATTGCGTGACCTTGGCCAGTGCGTTTAGCTCTCATTCGGTCTTCCATACTTAAAGGTTCCAGATTCTCCATAATTGAATTTGTTGAATCGGTATCACTAGATGATTCTGATTTAATGGTTCGTTCCTCAACAATCTCTGTTTGAATGATTGGTGGCTCCGGAGGAAAGTTTAATGGTTCGGGATCTACGAACCATTCCTGAATATTCTCCGGATTCTCAATTGTGAGGTCGGATTCAAAAAATGGATTATCGGAAATTTGAACTGAAGTACTTGGTCGACTGGATGACGATTCTAAAGAAAAATCAACGGCGGTTATATTTGCTAAATGTCTTGATCTAGTTACAGGTGGTGAACGTACAAAAGGTGATGAACGTCTTGCTCGGTGCATTCACTGAATATCCTATTAGTTTTAAAAAGGAAAGAAAAATTATAATAAGTTATCCAATCAATAGACTTTTCTGATTTTGCCCACGTTTCGAATAGCCAAAAGATGCAGCAGAGGGGCAGGATTCGTTTGGTCTCAATATAATTGAGGACTGTTTGGCTCCAATAACCCGGTCCACGTACAAATCCAACTATTACTACGAACCAGAAAATTTTGATGTCTATTAATTTAACCACTTAAAATAAATTTTCGTAATTTTAAGAAATTTAGATAAGAAGTAGAAAAAATT